>NC_142951.1:3782978-3895478 GCF_046866305.1 Octopus bimaculoides
AGAGACAAAGAGAGAGAGAGGAAGAACGTGTGAGAAGAAGGTTGAAAGCTGCAATCACTCTACGTCTTTGAGGAATCAGAGTGTTCATTTGAAGCTGATCAGACAAACACACACAAAAAAACATTCACATTTTCTCATATACACAAACACAAATATACATGCTTATACAGATGTATGCATATATAATTAATTTACTTAAGATATAGAATATAATTGTATGTGTAAAAGAAAAGCAAAAAAGAACACACAAACACGTATACATACACATATATATATATATATATCGATATAATATCACAAAGACATACATGCGCAGCTTCACTGAGAAGTTTACAAATTATTAACAAATCTCCTTTCTCTATATCGTCATAAAGCGACGTTTCTATGTATGTATGTACGCATGTATATATGTTCATACAATTGTGTATATGCGCCTATATATGCTTACGTTAAATGATAGTGTCAGTAATTCAGCGAAGAATTTTGGTCACTTCTAAACATTCTGACACGCTTTATAGGTTATACCAATTCTACTTTGGACTTTAGGAAATGATTTCGTTGCTTGGAAACAACATCGGATTCTTATGCACGGCAGTGTTTGGATTATTAACGACCATTCACGGTAAGGAACTTGCTCAAGCGCCCTATTCCTAATTCTGCATGTAAATATATGACAATTCACAGCGCAGCCATACACCCGCGCACACACATACACACACAAACGTACAAACACACACAAATGTAATTTTAATTGTGTACATAAATATCTGTGTGTACGCGTTTGTTTGCGTTCGTGTGTCAGTGTTTGTGTGTATAAGGCTTGTTCATTCACTACCCTTATCTGTTTTATTTTCATTACGCTGATATAGTGAGAAACTTTCAGAACTAACATTCTACACCGTCTATTTTGCAACAACGCCCATATATCTATATGTATTTTACTGATGCGCGCGCGCGCACATACACACAACATTTTATACACACACACACACACACACACACATATATATATATATATATATATATATATATATTCGCGTTTTGTATATACATACATAAATATTCATTTATTATCGTATAAAATACATGTCATATATATATGTATATATATATATATAAAATTATATATATATATATATATATACATACACACATATGTGTGTGTATACATATGTGTTTGTGTGTGTGTATAAATGTGTGTATATATATATGTGTGTGTGTAAATGTGTATATATATTATGTATGTATGTGTGCTCGTACGTGCGCAAATATATGGATTTCCGTCGTTTACTATGATGAATATTCTAGTTATTCAATGAAAAGAACCTACCAGCTTATCAAATTGCCGTGAAAATTGCTGTCTGCTCCAAAGACACACTCAATGTACCCGTGAAATAATTCCTTATCCACTTCGCATAAAGTACATCGCATTTGGGCCTTTGTATCTCAGGTACAACCGAATCGTCGGTGCTTCACGCTTTACGTCTCATCAGCTTCAATCACAAGTCATCCAGTCGAGCGGATGCACAGGGATCCAACTCGTTCCCTCGATATTCGAAAGCAGATCCTTCACCAGATCACTTCATTTGTGGTCTCACTGATACAAACACATACATGCACACACAAGCTCATGCACACTTGCATATCATAGGAACGCATACTTAAGTATATTTATGACGGACACACACGCACATACAGGGAGAGAGAGAAGGAAATACAGACAGATGGATAGGTATTATACAAATACAGGAGCACACATACACACATGCATACTGAACTAGATTTATGCATTATACGCATATGCTCAATTATGCATGCATACTATTGTAAAGACTACAATACGTACATACATATAAACGTATAAACATATCTCTACTGACAGATAGAAAAAGACATAGACGAATATAATTTCATTTATATATATATATATATATATATATATATATATATATATATATAAATGCATAAATATTTAGGTAGAAATATTAAAATTCATATATTCAATTATATTTAGAAATATGCACACATCAGTTAATACGTACATGTAAATGTATGCGGGCACGTATAAACGTACGTATATTTCTACATGCACATACATAAACAAGCGCATAGGTATCTACCAACATACAACCGTACATACAGCCAGACGTATACACGCATAACTTCAATCTATCCACGTAAATACAAATATGCACACGTATATATATATATATATATATATATATATACATATATATATACATATACATATATATATATATATATATATATATACATATATATATATATATATATATATATATATATACATATATATATATATATATATATACATATATATATACATATATATATATATATATATACATATATATATACATATATATATATATATATATATATACATATATATATACATATACATATATATATATAAATATATATATATATATATATATGTATGTATGTATGTATGCATATGTATATATATATGTGTATATATATATACATATATACGTGTGCATATTTGTATTTACGTAGATAGATTGAAGTTATGTATATATGCGTGTCCCAGTATAGCCGGGGTTCTGAATCAAAACTTCAATATATATATATATATATATATATATATATATATATATATATACATATAGAAATACATACATAAACATCGCACATTTATATGCATACAAACATACATACACCGACGCATATATATATATATATATATATATATATATATATATATATATATATATATATATATGCATGCATATATATATATATATACACAAATGTGTACACATATATACATGCGCACGCGCCCGAGCACAAACTCACAAACACACACATATATTTATATATATATATAATCATAATACTTATATATACATAAACAGAATTACACATACATAACAACAAGCATACCTGTCCACTTACAAGCATACATACATACGTACACGCTAATAATTAAAGAATTTGAACGATACACTCCACTTATAAATAGTGAAAATATTTACGTCCCTAAGTTTAAATTGTTTTCTATTTTCATTTTTATGAGAGTGGACAAACAATGAAATTTACTATCAAATTTACTTTAGATCGTTATCAAGCGATGAAGTGGAGACGAATGCGTTATTTCGTTGACATCGGTCGTATTTTATTTTTTTATTCTTTATTTTCTTCTAGTTTTCTCCTTAAAGTAGCGTCTAATGAAATAGTAGAACCTGTCAAACACAGACACACAGTCATACACACACAGAGGGGCAGATACATTTGTAATATTATAGTGTGTGTGTGTGTGTGCGCGTGTGTGTGTTCGTGTATGTATGTGTCTGTCCAAGTGTTTATATATACGTATAACTATGTATGAATGTTTGTGTATATATATCTATTTTTTTCTTCTCTCTCTAGTATACACACACACACACACACACACACACACGCGTATGTATATATATGTGTATGTATATGTGTGTGCTTGTCTGTATGTATGTGTGTGTGATTGTATGTGCGTGAATACACACGTGTATACGTACGTTTGTACGTATTCGTGTACGTATTCGTGTACGCATTATTGTATATGTGGATATGTGTGTGTGTGTATGTCAGTATGTATTCATGTATGTATGCATATGCGCGATGTTCGTGGTGTGGACTTGTTTATCTATGTCGTTTCGGCTATTGACTGTGTGATTGCATTTACAAAAGTAACTGACCCTGTCATTAGAGTCAGGAACCGAGTTCAGAAATTATTTACATGCGTATTCACGCGGCACACTCGTACACGTTTACAGGTGTCAGTGGAGTATATATTATATAATACGTATATATTTCTATATCGATACAGATGTGTAAAACATGTATAACATGTACGTATTTATATAAATCCGAGTTTGTATAAAATTACATAAACGCATGTTCATAAATGTACACGTGCCCCCAAATTTAATTCTATCATTTTCAAGCCGCATTCTTTATTCATTACTTTAAATTTCACGCGGGAGAAGTAATCCGCAGAAGACCGATCAAGCAAAAGGTTGTTAACGTACTCTCACATAACCTACACATGAGAGTGTGTGTTTATACGCGTGCGTGTATAGACACACACACACACACACACACACACACACACACACACACACCAATATATATATATAGATAGATAATTAAGAAGAAATAGATAGATAGGAAGTGATAGATAGCTCGATATATAGATATATAGACAGGTAGGTAGTTAAATAGACTGATAGACAGGTAGGTATATAGATAGACTAATAAATAGACTGATAGAGTGATATAGATAGATAGGAAGAGATAGATATATCGATAGATATATAAACACGTATGTATATAGATAGACTGATAAACAAGTAGGTAGATAGATTAGATAGACAGGTAGACAGACAGCTAGGTAGATAGATAGATAGATAGATAGATAGATAGATAGATAGATAGATAGGAAAGTATAGATACATTGATAGATAGATGTATAGACAGGTAAGTAGACAGCTAGGTGGTTAGATAGATAGAAGATAGATACGTGTGCATAAATGCATAGGGTGCTCTAAAACAATGTGTGTGTGAGTGAATGTTTGAATGGATTACAATGTGTTTAATGTTACACATTATCGTTATTTTGTGTTGCTCATATATTTTTAATTAAATCTGTTGTTTTATAATTTAATTACCAACGGAATAGCATTATTCGACGAATCCATTTACATGTATTAAATACAGTTTTGTAATTAAATAAAAAGCATTTACGTACGTGTAAATTTAGTTTCTATTTTTTATCCCGCGTATGATTACGTTAGCAATTTTATTTCACAAATTGTGTGGCGATATATAGATTTAACTGATATGTATGTCCCTGTATTTCAGGGTACGTATGAACAAATTCATTATAAGTTGTTCTCTATAATAAATATATACACAACACACACATACGCTCACACACACACACACACACACGTATATATATATATATATATATATATATATATATATATATATATATATATATATATGTGTGTGTGTGTGTATGTCTGTGTATGTATATGCATGTATGATTTATTATATATACTGCAGATGTAGTCGTGATATCTTTGTGCACGTATGCAAAGTATGTTTACGCGCGCGCACACGCTCGCACACACACACACATATTCACACACATACACATCTCTTGTTTAAGCCATTAGGCTGAGGCCATGCTGGGGCACCGCCTTGAAAGATTTAGTCGAACAAATTCACCCCGGGTAGCGTTGTTTTTGGTTTGTTCTTGGTTTGGCACTATTTTACCGGTTTTCCTGTGCCGTACCGCCACGTTACGTGGACGAAGACGGAAGAAATCTGGATGGAAAGTGGAATGTGTGTGTGGAGAGGGGAGCGAAGCACTACAATCAGAAAAACACCCAAACACATACACATATACAGTTGCACACACATACACGGCAGGTTTCTTCCAGCTTCCGTCCGCCACTCCCACTCACGAGACTTGGGTCGCCCCGCCGCTATAGTACAATTCACTTGAGCAAAATGCTGTGCCGTAAGACTGAATCCAAGCTACTTACCACATAGCCAAGCCTGTGTCGATACAGATATACAGAGAGAGAGAGAGATTTATGTGTACGAACTTATTCAAATAATTGTTTTCATGTCCCTATGCATTTATGATCTTTTAAGTGCCTTTAGTGTGGTTCCCTCCCTTGCAAATACTCTGACAGGATCTTGTGTTCTAATTGTCTTTTTCTCACTTCTATCAACCCATCATGGTGCCCCTTGTCAGACCTCAAGTATACGGCCTGCCCTCCAGACTAAGAATTTAAAATAATAATAATAATAATCCTTTCTAGTAAAGGCACAATGGCAGCAATTTTGGGTGATATGGGCCATTCGATTACGTCGACCCTAGTAGTCAAATGGTTCTTAATTTATCGACCCGAAAGGATAAGAGGCAAATTCGATCTCAGCGTAATTTGAACTCAGAACGTAGCGACGGGCGAAATATCGCTACGTATTTCATCCAGCGTAGTAACGGTTGAGCTATCTCTCCGCCTTAATAATAATAGTAATAATACTTTCTATTATAGGCACAAGGTCTGAAATTTGGGTGGGGGGATAATTCGTTAACATCGACCCAAGTACTCAACTGGTACTTATTTCATCGACTGTTAAAAGGATGAAAGGCAAACTCGACCTCAGCGGAATTTGAACTCGGAACATAGCGACGGGCGAAATAGCACTATGCATTTCGTCCAACGTGCAAACGATTTTGCCAGCACGCCACCTTAAATAATAATAATAATATGTAAAAGATCTTAAGAGAGAACATGCAAATTTTCTTCACTATGTAGACGACTGTTACTGTAGCGCGAAGCTTCAGGCTTATTACAGTGATTATTTAGACTATATGTGAACAAGATTATGCCTTATTAAGTCCTGGGCTCGGTGATTGAATTTCATGGTCTTCCTCGTAAAAATGTTAATGATGTACCAACAATTAGAATGGACATCTCCTACAATAAGGTTTCAGTGTAACCTGTAGGTAGGATCCTCATATCAGCGACTAGAAATATTTGATCCTTGCTCTGTAATATGATATTTGGTGAAAATATGTCAAAAATATCAAGATTTGATAGAAATTTAAAGCGTCTCCGCTTCTGGTAGCCTCAGGAGGGGTTTCCACAGTTAACAATAATGTAATTTTAAGCGAATATACCTGCTTCTCACCCTCCAAGGGTTAACAGAGTTACGCTGTCAAAAATTATGTAATTGATCACTGCTCACATCAAGCAACAGAGAAACAATTGTTCGTCATAATAGGCAAGAGAATCCATCACTTGTGGAGGAATATCTTTCTGGTTCTCGTTGACTTTTGGCAGTTGATCTCAGAGAAAAAGTTCTAAACTATAGATTAAAGACTATGGGAATGAGAAATTACAAATTTCCGAATCTAGTCATAGAGAAATGTATCCCTAGTAGCAAGACACAGACTAGGTCGATTCAATTACCTATAGATGATTTTTTTAGCGCATTAAAAATGACAGTTCTTGTCTACCTACCTACCTACACACACGCACACACACACACACACACACACACACACACACACACACACACACACATATATATATGGTGAGAGAGACAGGAGTGAAAGAAAGAACACGTTGATATATGTGCAAACGGGACAAATGGCATTGAGTTCATGTAGATATCATGTAGATATCATGTAGATATCATGTAGATATCATGTAGATATCATGTATTACACTGATGCATGTGATTCTGGGCGTTGCTATTAACGAGATTCTTGTGTATATAGAGTATTATATGTGTATATATATTTATTTGCGCGCGCTTGTTTGTGTATGCGCGCGCGCAACATAGTGCACATATCGTGTGCACATACACAGAGACCCGTACATTCATGCAAGCATCGAGACACCAGTTATCAGAGTCGGTACAGCATCAGTAATAATTCGCTGAAACATTTGTTTTGAAACTCGGTGGTTTTATTTTAAATCATGTCGAGCGTACTTTATTTTTCATCCTTTAGTGCTTAGAAATCAAACAATACAGTTGTGATGCATCGTTCTTTTATATTTGTTAGTTTGTCTAACGTACCGACTGCATTGGGTCCCCAGCTACCAAAAGCGTCAACATGTAATATGTTCATACTAAACTATCCTCGATTGTGCGCGAAAGCTGTATGTCAGGCAATGGTAGGTGAATGATGTAATAATACGTCGATGAAAAACTGTTGAAGGAATGCTTTATCTTGAATTTATTCGAGTAAAAAGATACCCTGTAGCAACTTTTAACCTTCCGTCACCACTTCTACTGAATCTGTTTTGAACCCATCACTGCCAGAAGATTATAAAACTGTTAGAAATTTTTACAATGTTGTCATTGTAGTTTACATTGCTGTCAAACATAACTCTGGTTCAGAGTTGTATTAAGTGTTGCTATTGAAGTTATATTTTATGTTTAATCCCAAGAGTGCTCCTGTAATGATGCACGATGATAAAAAATTGACCAGCCTTGTCTATGCTGTCTTTACTTCAGATATAATTTATTCAGGATATAGACTAATGCGTCTTTCTATTCCTATGTGTGTAACTTATGATTGAAGACGATTTTAACACTGAATATTAGCAGGATGCGAGGACGCGCATGGTTGGTTCTGATGCTGTTGCAATTTTAGCATTCGTGTATTTGGATGATCATTGTCTGGTTGCTATTTTTTGACCTCAGGTCAAATCTAATGAAACGAATTTCGTTTCACTGCTGACCATCCAGTCATTTTACCGTAGCATTTAGGAGGAAATTATGTAACGCTACGTAAGTTTAAATAATGTTATATAATTATATGTGTTATATAACATTCTTGTTTTAAGAATCTGCGATGTGATGACAGGAAACTCGAATGAATGATCACCCTGGGACACTCTTTGACTGGTTGATTTTGTTTCGGTGTCGGGGGAACTTTTTACTGCCGAGCTTAGTTCTGTTGTAGTCGATTTGCACTAACTCATTCTCTTTTCAGCTGGGCAACTAATGTCAAGTTGTGGTTATTTTCAATCATATTACATCTACCATTAATTAATTAATCCATTCATTCATTCAATGTTATCTTTTTGTTTTTAGGGTCGTGCTTAATATTTGAGAGATTAATCGAATATCTGGTGGTAGTCCGACAGACTCATGTTGTTTCATTCACTTCTATATACTTTCAGACTTTGATTCAAGATTAAATTTACTGCATACGGTTAAACAATTTCTGGCAGAATGACATGCGGGAGTGGAAAAGTCATGTCTCGATAGTAACCACACACAAAATGAGTTCATCCCATTACCATTTCATTCAGATATTATGGTATTTTCATGTCACAGTTTGTCTCCCAAGATTATATTCTGGTCTTGTTGGATAAGTGACACAAACATTCCAGATGCGATGAATATTTTACAACAATTATCTTCTTTCAGTATGAAGTATAGGCGTAGCTCTGCGGTAAGAGGCTTGCTTCCCAACCATATGGTTCCTCGTTCAGTCCCATTGCGTGGCACCTTGGGCAAGTGTCATCTTCTGCTAAAGCCACGTTCCGACCAAAGCCTTGTGAGTGGATTTGATAGAGAGAAACTGAAAGAATCCCGTAATATATATATTTGTGTGTCTGTGTTTCCCCTCCCCATCGTTTGACAACCGATGTCGGTGTGTTCCGCGTAAATTAGCGTTTCGGCAAAATTTACCAGTAGAATAAGTACTAGGCTTACAAAGAATAAGTCCTGCGGTCGATTTCTTCGACTAAAGCCGGTGCTCCAGCATGACCGCAGTCTAATGACTGAAACAAATAAAAGTATAAAAATTTGCAAAAATATTCACGGATTGTTGGAAAGACAATTGAAAAAAAAAATGTTCTAAGAACTTGTTCAAACGGTCTTCCGGAACATTCCTGCAAAGTGGAAGAAATTTGACTAAACACGTGTTTTCCTTCCTCTTTATGGCTCGCTATCGTATTCAGATTTACACCATTAGTAATGGTGGCCTCGAGGCAAGTCATTAGATGTTTCTTTCATTTATTTCTTATGTTCTTTACATTCAGGTTATACCAGAGAAAGCAGATCTATGAGCAAACATAGTTCAAGCGTAAGCTCCTCGAACGTTTACCACGTACAATTTTTTACATTTGACGGATATTTGTCCTCATCTTGTTTGTTGTTAACACAACGTTTCGGCTGATATACCCTCAAGCCTTCATCAGGTGTCTTGGGGAAATTTCGAACCTGGCCTCTCATTCCTAAGGTATTTTTCGATGTTATTACCATTATTCAGGTCGCTCGGAATCTTGGAGTGTTTTTTTTATGGCTTATAAATCGAATATTTTCCTATCCTTTCTTAATACCGGTTCCCATATGCTATTCGTATCTGCACTCAGTCTGCTTAGGAGGTTGTTGTGTCCTAGCATACGTGCTGCTTCTTTTAGTTTTCGTATTTTCCAGTGGTGTTCTATGTCTATTATTTTAATTCAACCCACAGGGGGGAGGTCTAAATAATGTAAATACAGCTCTCTCTTTTGAATCGACAGATAGTGTTTTGCGTCTGCGTTAGCTGTTCTTTCTTCATGGCAGCTAAGTCCTTTGAATAAATCTCTTTCATCGGTTCTTTTACAAAGGTTTCCAGAATATTCGTAGTATTAAAATGAAATAGTAGCAAACGAAAAGCGTGTTTTCATTATTCTTTTTAAAATAAAGTATTAATGGCTAACAGGAAATTTAGATCATATAAAAACAATAGTCTAATTGGTAATGACCTCAGTTCCGAAATTATTAACAACTTCATTATGCTATCTTCTGTTCTAATTTGCCATTCATATTGTTGACGTCGAAGAAAAGTATACAATGATCGATAAGGCTACATACTCAATGTATATCATCATCATTATTACTACTACTGAATGACAGAGCAGTGCGTGCCATCGAAGTGACACTTGTGTATAAAATATACGAACCTCAGTATATCCATCATGATTACCCGTCTGATAAAGGTACACCGGGCATAAGCTTCACAACAATATGTGCGTGACAGGGTGATCGCACATCAAGATAAACAGCGCAGGACCTTGAAGATGGAGTCCAGTTAGATTTTTCTTGAGGTCGAGTAACCCATTCTTCCCAAACGGTCCTTGAATAAGGGTTGTTTAAGGATGTTGAACGAATCAGCCATGTTTCCAGAGGAGAATTATTCAAACATTAAAGTATTTCTCTCAACACATGGATATGATGCTCAGCGAAAAGTTATGCTCGACATGCTTAACTGGTTAAGGTAAAAAAAAAAAAAATGACAAGCAAATCTGTGGTATTGAGCAGAATATTTGCTGTAGACCATCTATTATACCAAGACAAAACAATGTACATGATAACACTTCTAATCACTTAAGATCAGAAGCCATGGGAGAGACTGCCTCGTGCTGCATCAGGGAATTTTATTATTATTATTATTGAGTGACACTGGGGTAGAATTATACGAATCCCAATATACCCATTATGACTGCCCGTCTTACAAGGTTACACTAAGCGCATTCATCACGACCATATGTGCACGACATGGTGATCTCATATCAAGATATACAGTGCAGAACGTTCTGGTGGGGCCCAGTTAGAATTTTGATTAGCCCGATCCGCTCAAAAGGTCCCTGAATAAGGTTTGTTTAAGGATGATGAACAAAACACTCATGTTTCCACAGGTGAGTGATTCAATCCTCCCCAAATTCCTTTCAACACGATTCTGATGCTCCCCCACGACTTCCGTTCGTGATCAGGGATACACATATCGTCAGGAACATGCTCAACTGGTTAATGTCAAGCAACTGAGAAGCAAATCTGTGGTATTGGGTCGAATATTTGCTGTAAACCATCCTTTATACCAAGACAAAACAATGTACATGATATTATTATTATTATTATTATTAAAAAGGCAGCGAGCTTGCAGAATCGTTATCAGACCAGGAAAAATGCTTCGCGATATTTTGTACGTCCATAAGTTATGAGTTCAAATGTCACCAAGGTCAATTTGCCTTTCATCCTTTCGGGATCGATAAAGTAAGTACCAGTAAAACACTAGGGTCGATAGAATCGACTAGTTCCCTCCCCAAAAATTTCAGGCCTTAAGCCTATAATAGAAAGAATTATTATTATTATTATTATTATTATTATTATTATTATTATTATTATTATTATACAAAAATATTGTTGATTATGACTTCGAGGTTTCGGCAAGCTAAGCCGGTATAGGTTTAGTGGCAGTCAGTTATTCAAAATTAAATAAAATGTTCATATCAGTGTTTATTCAAACGACCTGTCTTCAAGCCATTGCTACAGAATGGCCATAAAATAAACTGGAAAAATCTGTGAAATCGTAATAGTATAAACATATGTTCGATCGAATTGTTCTCGAACATTTATATTCCTAAAATTGTTTACCATTCCTGTAGAGTGCTGCCCTCGGGTGTTCATTATTAATTTTTGACATTGGAACAGGACCAAAAGTTTTTAATATATAAAAGTGGGGTATTTCGTTTTGCAACGTAAAACTGTACACTCAACGACATAAGCTCTACGTTTTCTATTCAACTTCTTACCATATTAGGCAATATTTGAGATAGCTATATTGTGTATGCTAACACATCCGTCTGCAATAATACAGGTCGACTTACCCGAATTTTAATTGCTGTACAAACAAGACAGTTAATCCTCTCTAATCTAGGTACAACGCCCGAAATTTTGGGGGAGGGGGCCAGTCGATTAGATCCACCCAGTAAGCCACTGGTACTTAATTCATCGACCCCGAAAGGTTGAAAGGCAAAGTCGACCGCGGCAGAATTTGAACTCAGAACATAAAGACATACGTAATACTGCAAAGCATTGCGCCCGGCATGCTAACGCTTCTGCCAGCTCGACGCCTTAAAGCAACACAGTAATTGCAGCCGTCAACATCATAGGCAGTAATGTCTAATTCGTAATATCAAACATCATATGAATGGTATATTACCCCAGCCACCCCGCCATGAGAACTTGTAAGGAAATATGGTATACGAACCAGCCTTTTATCAAATATATCCTTGTTTATAGGAAATGACGAAATGTATAGGCATTTTCCGATCAGAAACCAAAAAAAAAATAAGTTAAACAAAAAAACTCCAAATAAAACTGAGCAAAAACATTGTGTCTTTTTTTTTCTTTCATTTCTATAACTCCTCCCATACTCTTGAGTCTCTGTTATTGGTCAACTGAGGTAGGATATTGTGGCCATCTCTGTCGCGCTAAATAAGAGATTATAACGGATGATATATTTTGGCGACTTCCGCAGTCTAATCTTTATCAAAACAACTATTGCATAATTTGAGGTAGAAATTACGAATATAGCTGAATGTATTAAATATTGAACATTACTTCTACGTAGAGCTGCAGCTCGTAACTCCCCCTCCCTGTCCCTCTCCCTTCTCCTCCTCAGTTTCTATGATTCTTTCTCTCTCCACAATGTTTACATACAGCATCCCTTTACTCATTGTCTGGTAACGTACTAGTTCTCTCACACTGCATCTGTCAGGGTTAACTCTCTTTGCACTTCTATTTGCTTCTCTCTCCTCTCTCTATACGATGGAAGACTTGTAGGGAGAAAGTAACCAAACAACATGTATATCAGCTAATCGTTGTAATGAGATGTATGTATAATAGACACACAAACACTGTCATATGTGTTATGTATACCACGCGCATGTATACATACAAACAATCTTTCTCTCTCTCTCTCTCTCTCTCTCTCTCTCTCTATATATATATATATATATATATACACACACACACACACACACACACACACACACATATATATATGGGTGCAGGAGTGAGTGTGTGGTAAAAAATTTGCTTCCCAACCACATGATTCCAAGTGGCAACTTAGGCAAGAGTCTTCTAATGTTGCCTCGGGTCGACCACACCCTCTTGAGTGGATTTGGTAGACGGAAACTGAAAGAATCCCATCGTATATATATATATATATGTGTGTGTGTGTGTGTGTGCTTGACTTTGTATCTGTTTTGTCACCACACCATCGCTACACAACTGACTTTATTTGTGTACTCTCCCATAATTTAGCTGTTTCAACAGTAAAAGTACCAGGCTTAACAAAAACCGAAAATCAAAATTACTAGGGTTGATTTGTTCTTCAAGGTGGTACCCCAGCATTATCACTGTTTAGTGACTAAAACAAGACAGATAAGAGGCGTGTGTGTGTTTGTGTGTGTAAAAGTTCAGTCTATTCTCCCGTTGCCTAGTCTTGCAGCTATAAAACCGAACACGTCACAATATTCTTCTGTTCAGAGTAAAATAACGTTATTCATTTTATATCCGGGAA
Organism: Octopus bimaculoides; assembly: GCF_046866305.1. Taxonomy (NCBI): domain Eukaryota; kingdom Metazoa; phylum Mollusca; class Cephalopoda; order Octopoda; family Octopodidae; genus Octopus; species Octopus bimaculoides. The sequence continues at coordinate 3,796,897 of NC_142951.1, forward strand.
TGACTCATTTTCTTCAACAATACTCTTGGGAAATATTTGCGAACGTTTTTGCTGCTATCATTGTTTCGGCAGCTGCTGTATGTGTTATGTATGCTCGTGGTGACCCTGATTGACGAAAGCCTTTAATCTGAGGGCATGCTGGTAGTCGACTAAACGTTTTAAGAAGCATCCGCAAGTACACAATTTTTCCGATGTGAAGCCTTTTAGAATCTGGTACTGGAGAACTAAGTAATGCAGACACGGCCTTGGTGATGGTGGCTGCGATCACCAAAAGTAGGGGCCTCGATGCACAGCCAATTTTCCCAGGGTCCGCTCTCATGATTCGTGCTTCGCTTGAGTGTGGTTTGCCTCGAAAGCGATATAGAAAAATATAGATAGATAGTTTTATATATTTATATATATATATATATATATATATATATATATATATATATATATATATATATATATATATACATCGATATGTTGTACTTATTTCCTTGACGCTAGAACGGAGTCGAGCCGAGCAGATTTGAAAATCTGATGTCGGTTGCCACAAACAATGAAAGAAGAAACACTAATTTTCTTTTACATTGTACGAAAATTTTCTACTAACACACAGCCCTTATGAGGAGCGACATATATAGCGTATAACATTGATTTTAATTCTAGCTTGTGGTATCATATATAAGCTTATCACATTCGAATCTTGAATCCGATAATGATAATGTGCTATTTGATAAAAGTAATAGAGTAATATAGTTAAAATGGATTGACAAATATCTGATAAAAAAGTTAGATTGGATAAAATCTGATGAAAATAATCGTAAAATCGTAGAAAAATAATATGTGACGAAATGATTAAAAAATATCTGATTTGAATAAAAAAAAATGATTGTGTATTATGTATGAAAAAAAAAATATTCAGAAATATGCAGTAAATGTTGTTGAGTAATGTGACACAAAAAGAAAAATGATCGGCAAAAACATGTCACAAAAAGGATATTGTATTAGATGCTAAAATGGAATAGATGTATACGTGTTCAAAAGGATTCCTACATATGTGTTTAATATGATTGCGTGTTGACATGAATAGAATATATGATGAGTAAGATGCATCTCCATTGTACGTATTATGGAATGCCAATAATACACACACATGTGTGTGTGTATATATATATATATATATAAATAATGTGCGTGTGTGTGTTTTGCTGGTCATACGTGTGCGTTTAATTTACATTATGTTTGCGGGTAATGTATATTTCCATTTAAAAATTATGCAACTCTTTTTCAGCTCCCATTGCTGGAAAAAAATACTTAGCAATTTTTAGACTGTAAAGGAAAGCACTCTGCTGGAAACACTGGCATGCGCATACAAATCTCATAGGTGAATTAAAACTCAGAGTTACTCATATGCAGAATTAGGAGGAACTACTGAAGCTCTTGTAAATCCATTAGAATACGTCCCACTTGCCGTCTCTTATCAACCATAGACATCTTGAACTGGTCTTAACTGCCGTGCCTACTTTCAGTTGTCTTGGTTCCACTAACTATTTTTTGCGGTGTAGCCCGAAGACTTTCCTTGATAAGAGAGTCGGCGACTAAATTCTGATCTTTGGTTTTTTGTTTTTTGTTTTTTTTTTACCGGGTAGGAAATATTGAATAAACGAACGTTGGTTTAAGGGGTGAATAACTTATCGAATGTCCTTTCTTGTTTATGAAGCCTCGTGTCTTTGTGCTCCTATTATGATCTTCCTTTGTGATGTTTGGTTTACGTTCACGATTAAGATAATTACCAGCGAAAAGCTGCAGACTTTCCTTTAGCAATAATTCTTTTCAGTTTAAGAGGTGACGGTCGAACTTAGGTTGTCTCATCAGAATTATTCGTTTGTTGTTTCTCTAACAGCATAGTCACTTCGTTAGACAAACTTTCTCTCTGGGACACTAGCAACTCATTCACGTCAACCTCCATGACTTTTTCAAATCCTACATCCTGTTCAAGTGTTACAATATCTATCCGACTTTATGTAGACCTTCTGCTTGAGAAAAACTCGTAATATCTCGAACAGGATCTGGTCATATACTTTTCGAAGCATTATTCAATGTTGACTATTCATGACTCATCTATATTACGCCCAGCATCCGTTATGTTGACTTTATCCCAGTCGTCTCTGACTGTAAGTCTATCCTCCCTATCAATTGCTTTCATGGGTTGTTTTGAATGTTCTCATATGATATGCCTTCAAAGTAGCTATCTCACCTTAATCCATTGGCTGGAGAAAAGAAGTTGTATTCGTTAAGTTATATTCTACTCTCCCTTATTAGAAAGGTCGATGGGTTGCTCGGTGCATTGTCTAAAAGTAACTCTGCTTCTTTGGCAATATTATATCTGGTATTGTACAACAGAGCAAAAAATGTTTTTAAATCACTTTTTTAATATGTTCTTAGTCATTCAGGACTTCTTATTTAAATGCGTGATCACTAAACTTTCTTTAACTATTGTAAGCTCGTTCATTTTCGTACTGGTACATGCTTGAACTTCATATCATCAGCGCCATTTCCTCCAAAATGAAGAGTCAGACGATTTTGAAATTCTTTATTCCCTGGTGTTCCTTTTACCGCTGTAGAAAGAAAAGTTCTAGCCGATACGCACATCCAGGAAATGCATTCTCATCAACATTGTATACTTGATCTGGTTCGTAACCCCCTTCAGCAATCATTTTCCTCAACTGCTCCGGATAATTAGTGACCGCCCCTGAATCAGTGCTAGCAGTTTCTGTATTCGTTTCTATGTGGTGAAATTTTTCAAACTAGCCGTTACTAGCTAAAAGAATATATATTTTTAAAAAAATTAGTAGTCTTACCTTCCTATTTTCTGTCTTGTTTGAATTACGGTAGCGTTTATCGGCACATTACGCCAGTTCTGTTCCTCGACCCATACACTCAAAAGTCATTCTAGTTTAAGAATTACATTTAGAACAATCAAGACAAAAGGTCCGTACAGTTAACGGAGGAGTTTCGTGAGTACTTGGCATAATTTCCTCTTTCTTGTCACGTATTTGTCCCACTGTAAACGTTGCAAGATTTAAAGCTTTGTCTATCTTAGTTTTACTTCCGCATCATGTATTTTTATAACGTCAAGTATCCAGTGCAACTTCTTTACGGTCTCTTTACGCACTACTGCCTCTAGTTTTGCTTGATAGCTTCTTTTCAGGCATCTTAAATTGAAGGCAAATCCATCAGCACCAGGGATTAATAATCTACAACAAATATGTAGTAAAAAATAATTGGCCCAGTAAAGATTTGATTTGTGAGAGCAGAGAATTGTCTGATACTCATGGATGCAATAATGAAAATCAGATGAAAAAGTGATTGAGGAAGAGAAAATACTACGCTATTACAGTTAACTGAACGATCACTACATTTTATTAGCAATTCACCCTTTGTTTTTCTGACCAAATACACTTCCTCACACACACTTTCATACACATAGACAGATATACTAATCCACACTCGTGTTGGCGTACTTGCTTATACCACTTGCAGTCAGATGGATTCTAAATTTGGTGGGACAGTTGTGTCGATTACGTGGATTGGTTTAGATATTAGCAATGGTGGGCGTGTATTGTTGGTGGAATGGTAGTCATACTGTTCATCTTTCTAATTGTATTGTTGTGGGTGTTTGGTCTAAAATCAATCCTCGTAGACCTATGATCAAAGAAATTTCATTCAGCATTTAAAATACAGAGGATACCACAGTTTATATTTTCATTTGAAATGGATTTGCTTATCTACTTCATACTACATAATTCTGTTTTCTCTTCTCGGTTTTGTTGGTGTTGTTGATAGAAAGACAAAAGCAAACATGTCTGCACGCATAAACACTCACACACACACACAAACACACAAACGCAGCGTCAGTAAATCATAAATTTGAAAGTGAAATACACTCTAAATATTCAAGTGTTGGATACGTTCCTAGAAGTACTCCAATATATCACATTCGCTGCTTATGGTTACCTGCCGCAATACGAGATTCCGTAAGAGCGAAATTATGAATTGTGACCTGAAATTAACGGTCATTCATTAATATCCATAGGCGCGAAAACCCGTAACCTAACGGATAATCGTAATACAAGGGATACATGTGTATGTCTGTATTCTCTCTCTCTCTCTCTTCTCTCTCGAGTTGGGTATACATACACACACACACACACACACACACACACACACATATATATATATATATATATATATATATATATATATATATATATATGAATTTGTTCTCTACTTCATAAGTCTTTTAGTTAGATTTCGCTCGGGGAACTTCTGGAACTTGATATTGTAATTACTAGCATGTTCTTTGACATGTCATATGTAATTGGATAATATTGTTGTATTCCTCATTTCTATATGACTAAGAGAAAAGAGACAGTAATTGAATTTACGTTCAGTAAAGTCACCTTTCATCATCTTTGCATACTGCTGTTACTCTAATTTAAGCTTCGACATGATGGAGTTGATACTGCTTCAAATATATTCACTTGAGTATTACATAAATGAATTCAGCGGTATGCAATTATACTTCTGATGGATATGGGGTAAGTCTCTGTTAAGATTGTTCGCGTGTATTTGAGAAGATATATCATATGAAGAATTTACATGTAACACAATAAAGACTGGTTTCGGTTAGATAATTTTTAGGAATGGTGTATGTTTCGTAAAAGCTTGTGTATGAAAAGAAAAATGACGATTTAGCGATATGCAAGTATAAGACGTAAAGTTGCAGTAGGTGTTAATCAGGTAACGTTGTTTCAAACTCTACTGAGCATTTGAGAGGGAAATGCGAAGGACATAAGTTTAGGTGTCATTTAGGAAATAGGCACAGCCTTCGCTGTGTCGTTAGGAAGTTCCCTTCTAAGTCAGAGGGTTCTGTGTTTAGTCTCACTGCGTGTCAAGTTGGGTAAGTATCTTCTACTATAGCACCACCTGTCCGACCAAAAGCTTGAAAGTGTGGTAGTAGATACGTAAAAACAAGAGACAAATTTACTTCATTTGTAGAACGTGTATAATAGAATTATATACACATAAAAAGAATGAAAGCGGATCTAAGGTTCCAGATTATACTCTTTCTCAAAGATTAGGAAATTAAATAAAAGAAGAGAAAATGATTTACATAGGGTAGCAAAAAAAAACAAAGTGTATTCGTATGTATGTATCTCTCTTTCACTCTCTCTCTCTCTCTCTCTCTCTCTCTCTCTCTCTCTCTCTCTCTCTCTTATATATATATATATATATATATATATATATATATATATATTTCTGTGTGTGTAACGAATATGGGAAACGGAAAGTGGATTTAGTGAGATTCTTTATTCAGGACAACGAGCGTTTCAACCCATTCTGCATGTGTTCCTTATGGGAGGGATATAGTGCTTCTAGTTGTGTTATATACACACATGCGTATACACATACTACAACAGGCACACACACACACACACACACACACACACACACACACACACATATATGTGTACGTATATGTGTGTTTGTGTATATACATGCGTTTGTTTTTGCTTCAAGATATATAGCAAGACAGTTTAATATTAGAATAAGGGAATGCTCAATACGTTGTTGCAGAAAACACATTCATGAAATTTCTCAAGTAAAACTTCTCAATGACTTCCCAGTTTCACCTTCCTAATCGTCATCACAGCCTGGTTTACTTTCGTTTTGCTGGCTCTAAGCATAGGCTGTAACAAGTTGCCCCTTTTGTTGATAGCGTAACATTAATATAAATTCGGTATATATTATTCAGGCAATAAAATTGATTGAATAGCAAATGATGATAGAGAAGGACAGAAGGAAATATATTTCACATTGTTTTGGTGGAAAGAATGCGATAGTACAAATAATTTTTTTCTAGTTTATAAATGAGCTTATTGCTTGGGTTCGTCCATGCATGTATATAATGAGGAGCGTATTTTTAAGAGTTCATGTAGCAGATGTTTCAGCTCTCAGTTTGTATTATATGGAAACATTGTTTTGACAAATCAAGATTATTTGTACTCAGGACGGTTTCCGTATATGAATGTATAATAGGACAAATAAATATGAAAGTATGATAAAAACTAACACAGAATGAAAACGGGAGATGTATTTTTTAAAAAAAGAATTCTGAATGTTACCGCTAATATATTAATAATAGCATCATTACTAATCTCTAATGTTGTTATTCTATGTATTGTGTACATGATGCTTAACTGTGGGAACTCAAATATATAATCCGTTGCGTACAGAACATTTCTATAATGTAAATTCTACGTCCAACATGAATGTTACTATGAATGTTGTTATTCAGTTCAGTTTTTGGTCTCTTGAACTCCACAGCAAGAAAATCATTTAAGTAACGTTAAAATCCGCATACCGGCTACGAAAAATTGTGTGGCATTTATGGATATTTGACAATCTTTACAAGTTGTACGCGTACTACACGCGCAGGTATATAATTAACTAATTCAGCGCAACACTTTGCAAATGGCCCAAATTTAGAATATGTGCAAATAATTGTGAATTAACCCGACTATTTTTTTTTCTGATTTTACTTAACCATTATTATATCCTGCTTAGCATTTTATGTTCATATACGGCTTCTTTCCATTTCTTATATGTTCATGCTTTTGCTGTATGTCTGAAGAAAACATAATTGTTAACAAACACTCGTAAAGGTCAGGGAAGGTTTTTCAGTTAGGTTTTGCTAACGTTAAAATATTTAAATGTGTTTCCGTTTGGCGAAGCTTGTGAACTTGCATTTTCCTATTTAATTTTTGTTACGAATGCTGAAGTCAGCATTACTATTGCTATCTATCATAAAGTCCTTGTTTCTCTGCGTGATTTATCGGTGGAAGTACATTTGTTATCTTTTTTTTTTCTAAAATACTTCCTAATATATTTTGTGTGTCTTTTTTGCTTTTCATCAAAACTTGACGGGCGGTAGAGTTATAAAATCTGGTACTAAACTCACTATAGCAGACATCTGTTTCTGTTATACGATTACGAGAAACTGCATTAAGATAGAAAAAAGCGTAATGCATATAAATATATAAATGGAGAAGAACGTAACATTTGTTCGTATAAGATATGCGGGAAAATGGGGTGGGAACTAAAAATGTTCCAAACGATATTAATAATAAAAGCAACAGCAAAACTTTATGCCACTAAATCCAAATATGTCAAATAGAATTCTCCTACAGAGCTAGTTCAAATATTCTATTCAAGTAAAAAGCAATAAATTTAATAATAATAATAATAAGTAAATATAAAGAAAATATAGATTTCCTACGAAGAAGTGAAATTCAAGAATGAATATAATAAAAAATATATATATGTATAAGAAAACTAAATGAAATCAAAGCTGCTTGTCGTTTACAATGACAGCCATGTCATTCCGCGTATGTAGAATTTTAAAAACAAAATGTAATGCAGGCATGTGTCAGAGTAGTAAAAAAAAATATAACAGTCGGCTTCCTTAACATTTTCTTTTATGTTATCAAAATTATTCTTTGAAATATTGTAAAAGATGTTGATATTAGTAACGGAAAGTACATTTATAGTGCAACCTTCCATTTATCATATTTACAATACTGCTTTTAAGTCAGAATTTTTATCGTACTGTCTTCGTCGATATATGAATGACTAAAAAGCGAACTGTCTGCTTGAAAAAATTTCGAAAATTTTCTAGGACAATTGAATTTACAATGATAATAACTAAATTAAATCGAGTATATTTCAGCTTCTGTATAGACAGTTGATCTGCAAGAAATCACACGCTAGCATCTATAAAATGAGACACTAGTCTAAATTGGATTCTGCATTATATAGATATATGGTGTTAAAAAACAATAGACAGCACGGTTATAGCTGGAAGTGTTTTGACAAGGTTTTTTCTTAATCAGTGTTGAACTGGGACTGAACAGCAATAAAAATAACAATATAAATATTGTTTATCGTTTTCTAGTGTGAAGGCAGGTCGATTGTAAATAAATACCGTGTCGTTTCTATCGTTCATTATCTCGAAATCAGTTTTTCTGAAGAAGCACATCAAAGAAATTACAGCCATGAATCTGCCGCTTCCCCCCCCCCCACAAGAAAATCTATTTTAAACGCCATAAAAATAAAATTATCCGTCTGTTTCTTAAGTCTATATAATATATCGCATTGGCTTTGCGACATTTATTCTCGTTGTTACTGTATACAGGTCATATCACACGAAGGGCAAATTTAAGGATAGAGAAAAACAAACAAACAAACAAATAAGCCATAGTTTCATAGTGATATTGGCGTTTTGAGCTCAATTTCCGTCGGTTTCATTTGTGGCAGACTTAATTTCATCTCTCAGTTACTCGCCCCCATTTCCTACACACACAGACACACACAGACACATACACAAGTGGCATTTTGCGTGCCTTCAGTGAAGTCCAGACTGTTGTAAATTTGGACGAGTTGTCTCGTGTGGAGATTACCTCCTTTTGCCTCCACCATTCTTTCAGGAGACTCTGTGAATGATTACGTGTTCAAGATTTCTTCCTGGCAAAATATTTGAATATGTCAATTTGAAAATTAATACAGTATCTGTCGTGGTTTTCATGTTTAAACTATGGTCAATACTGATGAAGCAGGCCCACTTTTATGATCACTCTCGGAATATGTATACTTGGATAAGATGCAAATTTACTCATGGTGTGGTTGCATTTTAAGTGGCTAGAGAGTTAAAAGTTATTATTTGGCTGCTGTTTCTATATATTAGGTAAAACCCCATTCAGTGTTTTAATCACAATCGTGTTGTTTGCTATTGCTAAGTTCCAGATCAGAACTAGAAATAAGAGAACTAAATTTTCAATATTCGAAGGAAATTGTCTATTGTAGGTTTGAATTTGAGCGACCACGTTGCGGGTCCGTACTGTGTCAAATGCGATGAAATAAAACCTGAATGTTTCCCCATAGAACATTAAAATAATAGCTGCAGAATTAAGAGAAAGAAATAGAATACGCTCGGCATATGAATTCTATGAAGAATAAAAAATGGTTTTTTTCTATGATACACAACCACTAAATCATGTTAATAAATTTCACTACAAACATTGAAACATAACGCTAGAGAAACTGTAAACCAGCTATTCGAGAATCGCACACCATACAACAAGAACAAATCTATGAGGGTCTCCAGCTGCTATAAATTGCTAATGTACTAAATCAACCCGAAATGGCAGCTTGCCGCCTGCCAAATGATACGCTGTAATTATTGTAACTGTTTTTGAACACTAATATTGATCTCGTCTTGACATCGTTTGATCTTCGTTATGTTCCTTGTGGGTGGACTTGGGATTAAACAACATTAAAATCAAAGAAATATACCGAACAAACTCTTCAATATTCGTCTATATCTCGCTGAATATTATCGAACATAATGATAGCTATTTATATATATTAAAGTAACGACATAAACGTGAAGAATCAGAAAGTTATAGGAAGAGAAGGAATAAATGAATGAGGCAAATGCAACATGAAACAGCAAAAGAATTGAATGTGAGACAATGTTTCTAAGAAAAGAATAACGTTCAATTGCTGTAAACAACACACATATTCATGATAACATGAATTGAGACAATGAATAAGGTAAAATTAAATACAATTTGCCTCGACAAAACACAGGAAGTGATAACAGGAACCTCTTTCATTGTAGATTTGCTCGATCAGGCATGGGACTAAATAATTTCGACAACTGCAACAACTTAAATGCTAATATAACTTCAATAGCCGAAAAAAAAAAGGAACAACTAACATCAAATCGAGATCTTCTCAATAAGAATACAGAAAGAACTGCAATGAATTTCTTTAGACTAAACGCAGTCATCCAGAAAGCATGATAGAGGAAATTGCAGAAACACTCGAAGCAAAAACATTAATAAAATTTGACATATATCACAAACTAGCAATAGGTTATATAACATAAGAAAATAGTCTTTTAATGGGAAAGATAATCGTGCATTGGAAATAATTATACGAGAAATATATGATATAGATGCAATTGGTATGAAATTAAAAATAAAATGTACGCCACAACTAAAAGCAGTAACTCAGTAACTATTTGTAGTGACGTCGAAAAATAGAAATACACAACAAAACCTAGTCTGGAATCAAAATCTTTAGCAGGAAATTAACCGAAAAAGAAACGTTATAGAAATCTATGTGAAATCGAAAGCAAGAACAGAGAAATATCAGCCACTCCTCTGAACATATAATAATAACAATGATAATATATGTATGAAAGAATGTTAACTGAAAAGAACGTACGGAATAAAAGATAAAATCTACAGACAGTAGTCAAATGATGAGGAAAAAATTGGTATTGGATAATATATATAAGAAAGAAAGCCAAATAAAATGCTTCAAGATGATAAACAAAGAGTTTACAAGGATTAAAGCCACATAACCATAAAAGTACAGAATCTCTCAGACGAGTAGAAAGAAACGTTTGGAGATAAATACGTGAAGTAGAAATATCCCATAAAAACAAAGCAAACACTCTACATAACAAAGGATAAAAATTAACCACGGAATCGTACAAACACAATGGAAGCTATAACCTAAACTGGCAACTGAAAGTTATTGGTATATGCAAAGTTCAAAATGTCAGGAGAAAATGTCTACTATTCTTACACATAAGCATCGCGTAATGCTCTAATTTTATAACTCGTGCACAACAGAGAACAGACAATAAAGCGTATGTCAATATATATGTGTGTGTGTGTGTGTATATATATATATATATATATATATATATATATATATATACATATATATATATATATATTTATATATATATATAATCTTCACGTGTATGTATATGTACGTGTATATATATGTGTATATATGTATATATGTGTGTCTGTATTTATATATAAACACACACACACACACACACACACACACACACACACACACACACACACACACACACACACACACACACACACACACACACACACACACACACACACACACACACACACACACACACACACACACACACACACACACACACACACACACACACACACACACACACACACATATATATATATATATATATATATATATATATATATATATACACGTGAGTGCATGTGTGATATTATAACACACACAAACAGGTTGTATTGTTTCGAGAAGCTAGTACAATGCAAGAAATAATAGCAGTCGATATTGTATTTCAATATCTCACAGCAAGGATCCCTTCTCAGTTATCTTGAAAGTAATGCGGTGGTGAGCTGACTCCTTTGTTCTAACTCGTTCTCTCCGAAACAAGTAACAATATTTATTTTTATCTGACGCTATAAGAGAAATTTTACATTAAAATCAAGTATTACTCAGTTATATTTGTAGAGTAGATTTATGATTCTATAACAGGAACAACGTTGACAGTGATCTCGAAGTTTCTGCTTCCCAAGAAGTTATCGAGTAGTCTGACAAAGACTGTGCAGGCTGAAACATTTAAGTCTATGTCAATACTTTTTGCCTTCATTATACATGTGTGTGTGCGTGTTTGTTTGTGTGTGTATATGTGTATAAAATAAAATTTCCTGAAGAACGTGGGTACAAACTTTTAACCCCTAATTTTTCCTCTCTTTGACTTCCATGATTATTATTCTTAATATTTGATAATATGTAAATATCGAAACCTCTTATAGTCTAAAACACTCTCTGCAACAAATATATGAAACAATCTCTAAAATAAAAGGCAAGGATAAGCAGAACAAATTTAAATTAGGGATGAGGAGAGAGAGAGAGGGAGAGATGCATACACGCGCGCACACGCACACACACAGTCTTTCTCTCTTTCACACACACACACACACACACACACACACACACACACACACACAGTGATTGTTTTATTGTGTTTTACAGTGTCATGTCATTCTATACCTATAATATGGAGTGTACTCTCTCAAAGAACGTACACGTTTATGAAGGAGCTGTTTAATTATATCGAATGATCTACAATATTTCCATAACTGTGGTTGAAACGCAATCAATTTATTGGGCTGGTGCATAATTTTTGCGGCTCATTTAAACAAATTTTATTCAACAAAAACAATAACAATATTTAACAAAAATGTCTTTAAATGACCGTCTGCCAAGCAAACGGGAAGCAGTAATTGGTGAATATGCTCCAGAATAATCATGTAAAGATGTTTTTGCTACGTGTTGTTATTGCTTTTGTTGAGTAGAATTTATTGAAAAAAAGCCGCAATAATTATGCACCAACCCAATAGTTTGAAGTCCTGTTGCATAGGTTGTGATCATTTACATATTTAAGAATTGTTGTCTATATACGTATTAGATTTAATATATAAATTTTAGTATATGTTTCTTTTATATAAAGAGTGGAATATAACGTGAATAAATATCACTTTGTGCTGTAAATCCTACTATTATTCAACAGTTAAAGAGAAACGCCTTCTGCTTGAAGCTTTTAAATTACTTTTAAGATGAAATCAAATCAGCTTCGAAACTTACATGGTGGGCTTTTAAATTTATTTTTAACATGAGAAATTACTAACATCAAAGATAATATTCAACATCTCCATCATTCCTGTACGCGAGTGAGAAAATTAGCACTCGTACTTAAATATACACTTAACTTATTTGTTATCATTTGTCTGTCGAAATATATTGCATATCTTTCAAATAATTGCTAAAGTAATGAGAAATACAGTAAAATACTTGTGTTGTTATTAGACTTAGCTTCGGAGCATAAATTAGCAAATAATCTTCAGGGGAAATTTAAGACACTTATCTCATTTCATAATATTTCATCATAAAACAGAGCTTGTGTTCAAGCGTAAATATATATATATAGAGAGAGAGAGAGGGAGAGGGAGAGAGAAAGAGAGAGATGGGGAGGGAGAGAGAGAGAGAGAGAGGACGGACGGAGGGGCAAATACATAGACAGACTGACATAGATAGATGAAATACATTTTATAAGATTGGTTATGAGAGACAAAAGCAGTAGTACTTCAAATAGCGATGTATCTTGCATATTTAAAACAGATATATAGTTGAGAGTTGGTATTAGAAATATAATATTAAAAGGTAGATATCTGAAATTGTGCAGCAGCGTTGGTGGTATTTCTAAATACGTATCTATTCCTTCTTGAATCTCGTTAGTAGCGTGTATCTACGAAAATGCTTGCTGGATGAAGTTCCGCACCAACTGATATATATATATATATATATTGGTATATACGTGAAGATGCGTGGGTTCGAAAACCAGCGGTGTCTTTTGTCCTTAAAGAAGACGCTATATCACATTTCTCCAACCCATCTAAACCTTGATTGTAAGCTTGTGAGTTCGATAACCAGCGGCGTGTTGTATCCTTGAGCAGGATACCATTTGGCGGTTTTCTAGATCATTCACTTGAAAAAAAATAATAGGGAAAGTATTTGAAATGGCCAGCCTCGTCACATTTTGTGTCAGGCTGAACTCTTTGAAATAATATCAGGTTGCGTATCTTTTTGGATAACTTCAGTAGTAAGTCAACGTCATAACCGACGGTGTACCAGATATATATCATTATTGATACCAAGCGCGAACGACGTTTCAAATAGTGCTGAAATGATATTTTGAAATAGTAAATCAATGTTTAGGTTTCGGTGCTTTTTTTATTACCCCCAGCCAATTACCACCAGTCAAATAAATAAATAAATGAGACAATATTACCTTTCCCTTTAAAATGGCTAGATCTTTATTAGCGTCATTTTTATTGAAGTAAACGAATTCTATATTTTCTGCTGAATACTTCATCTTAATGTGTCTCGCGGAGAGGATACGAAAATCATTGCCACGTAAAACAGCGAACGATATGAAATTCTCTATCAGATGCTATTGTCACATCTGTAATATTGTATGCTTATTTCTGAAAATTTTGCATGAAAGATCAAGGCGTCTTTTGCAGCACGCTTCCTTCCTTTAGGATATGTTGTTGTTCTATTCACATCTATCATCATACATTTTTCTGGCACTAGCTCAATACGGACTGCATCAAAATTACTGCCAGTTAAAATACACCGTTTTAAAATAATTCCACAAGTGTAAACAAAAAACAATAACAATATGAAAATGGTGTAAAATTTCTTACTGCCAAATATGCCAAGGTCACCTTCAATCAAATCAGTTTTACTCTATCAAAACACAGACTGTAAAAGACAATACATTCTATAATGAAATGCTGGGAATATAAGAAATGCGTTCATGTATATATGTATATTAGAATAGAAACACCCACATCAATAAATGGTTCATTTTTATTCTTAAATTTTCTTTACAATAACAAACGTAATTCAAAGGTTATGAACTCACACACACGCTCATATATCCATATATACAAGCATATATGTACATATAATCTGTCTGCCTGTGTGTGTACGCATTCACACAAAGAAATATATGCATGAGAACTTATATGAATATACAGGCATACTCTTCTTTCCATGTCTAAAAAGAAAACTCATTACAAATTCCTGCACTGAAAATCACCAGCTTCTTATATTGATCATTATCGAGTCGTCTTATCTTCCCCTGATCTTCAAACATTTTATTCTTCACCTGCATACTTGGTGATTGCATTTGCTCTTCGAATACGTTCCAGCCTATGCGAATTTAGACCCACCCCCTTGTTATTCTATAAGGTTTAATTTTATTTTTCTTCTCCTCCATTTCCTTTCTCTCTGTATCACTTTTTCCATACAAAAGACAACAATAATCTGTTATAAGGGCCTATTAAAAACGTTAAATTTTGACATTTATTCACACGGTCTATACTACGCATGTGCTGTACTCGTTCTTATCCTTAATAACGTAGATGACCTATCGTACCCTATTGCTCCAAAAGTCTCGTTATTTAAACTAAACCCATTATGGTGGGACACCGTCAAGAGAAAGCAGAAATATTGAAATATCCGAACTAATATCTGAGATGTGTCGTGTATCATTGCTCCATATTGTTGCGGCGGTGAAGTAGTGGAATCATCACGCACTGGGTAACAAGCTTAAGGATATTTTTTCAGGCGTTACGTTCTGTGTTCAAGTTCTGCGAACACCAACTTTGCATTTCGTCCTTTTGGGGGCGATAAAATAAGTAATACTTCGACTATTACCCTTCCACAAAATTTTAGGCCTTATGACTATAAAAAAAAAACATCATTCGATTTTCTTCCTTATAAAAACTATTGCAGTTTTTGAAATTTATTGTCCGTTCCACCATATAATTGTTTTGTGTTGTTGTTTTTTTTTTGTATTTCATTTGGTATAACGGAAAATTATTCAGTGAACGGAAATGTTGCTTTTATGAGTAAATCTAGTATTAAATTGACTGTAATTACTTCAGAAACTACAATATTATCCATTATATGACTAGTAACATTAAGAGTATAGGTATGTCAGCAAGTGTAAGGTCAGGAAATATGGCATGCATATGGGGTAATTGTTAAGCGCGCGGGCTACTAACCTCATGTTTCCGAGTTCGATTCCAGGCAATGACCTGAATAATAATAATAATAATAATAATAATAATAATAATATCGAAAAATACTTTAGGAATGAAAACCCAGGTTCGAAATTTCCCCAAGACACCTGATGAAGGCTGGAGGGTATATCAACCGAAAGGTTGTGTTAACAACAAACAAGATGAATGCAAATATCCGTCAAATGTAAATAATGTACATAACACCTCATCTCTTAGAGAACTGAATAATAATTTACCTGTGAATTTCTTGATTCTCATACAAAATAATGAAATGAACGCTAATTTTAAAAAGAAAATATTTATAACCTTAATATTATAGAAAGCAGAACCTGCATATTCTACTTATATACACATAACTTTTCTTTTCTCTAAGTACCCCCTCCATCTAAAGCTCATCACTACACAAGTCTTTTAAATGTATGCATTTATTCAGGAGATTATCATTGCTTGTCACCGAACATCTTATCTGTACTAATCCTGTCCCACATATGATAATCTCTCTATCTACTTTTGTCGTTCTCTTCTCTAAAAACCAACTAAAGCGTGATTTCAAACTTCAATCGCCTAACGTTTTTAGCAGTTTCTATAATACCTATTATGTACATATTGTTATTGAGGAAAATCTAGGTGATATTCGAACCTGGGTCGACGAACGATGATTGAAACTATTCTATTTTGTCCGCTGATAGATCAATGAAAGAACAACAATCCAAACTAGACAGAAAATATATAGGATACAAATGAATAATCTTAGTACAGAGATTTAATACAATAAATCTGTACATCGCGCACCGGTTTGGGGATATTCTCATATTTATTAAAGAACCCTACATAGACCCTGATTGCGTCTCAATAAAACAGCCTCTAGTGCCTTGTCTCAGCCGTCCATCTACAAGCAAATACAATACAAAAAGCAATAATAATAGTAATGTTAATGTCTCTACGACTGACTTTTTGAAAGACAGAAGCAATTTGTAGGATAATGCCGGAGCCAAATTGCTAATTCACAAGCGACATATAGATTAGTTCTTTTTCTTGAGTTCGCTTGTATTTCGTTTGTTCAGTTTATTTTTAAATCAGTCTGACAAACTTTTAAATGGAATGGGGAAACTTCAAGTGTTTTAAGTCTTTTTTTCACTCTGTGTCTAGACGGACAATCATTACAGTAAGTGGATGCTAAAACACTATGTATGTAAAACGACATAAATATTATCATCATCGTTGTTATTTTTCTTATTGTAGTCATTATCGTTGCTTATTCCGTGGTTAATGGCAGTATATTTAGAGTGGTTTGGCAAAATACGTATATAGCTTGCGTTAATTAGTTGCCTCAATTACAACTTAAGGTCAAGCAGTCAATTCAAATCGTAAGCCAATTTCCATTTTTCTTATATCTTGTGCTTTCGTGGTCGATAACATAAAGAACCGATAAAGTACATGTGTAATATTATACAACAATAGCCGTCCAAAAATACTGACTACTTCTGCCTATTTCAGATATGTCATAACTTGCTGTTTAGTGGACAAGACAGTATATTAGGAGCCTCGAAAAAATGATTGTCATATACCAATGGCTCTATGTTTCAAGATCAAATTTCATTAGGGTCGTTATTTCATTTCACCTTTCTGGATCGAAGCTATATATTATCCGTCAATACCAGGTCATATAATCGAGAGTTCCATGTAAAATGTTTAATTGTGAACAATGTAAGGATGACCATGATGGTGTATGTATGTATGTGCGGCAGAAATCTCTGCATACATTTATGTTTACATGAATGTGTACATATAGTATATACGAAATAATGCAAATAACAAATTCATTCCATTAAGCAAAATGAGATTGTTGGGTTGTTGAAGGAAAACGTGGAATATAATTTTAAGATTTTTATGGTTCACACTATCTGTAAAAACTGAAGGGAAAATATGTAGATACCTTAAATATAAACGGTAAAACGTGAAAACTGTTGTATATATATATATATATATATATATATAGTGTGTTTTTATATAACACAGGAAATTGGAAACTGTTTTGGTATTATTTATTCATCATTACATGTTTCATATGCGTAGAGAAATAACAACGTTTCATATGTTAGATAAGCATGTAAGAGATATCCTATTAGAAATTCTTCGGACACAGAATAATATAATATTATACTATGCTATGTCTGAAGAATTTCTATTAGGAAACCACTTAGATGTTAGATAAACATATACAGTTTGAAATACATTTTAGCAAGTGAAACGTATGATATATTGAATAAATAATACTTATTTTTTTTCAATTTCCTGTTTTGTTATACAATAAAGTTCCAAATAATGTTTCTAGAATTTTCAATTTTAATATGGACTTTACATCAATTCACCAACGACAGCAAATACATACTGGTCTGTAATAACAGCATGAGCAGATGTGCCTCAAGACGAGACAGCAGGGAATTACCCTACTTACCTACATTATAAAAAATACATTTGATACCTGTGTGTATGTGTGTGTGTGAAGGCGTGTGGCTTAGTTCTTAGGATAAGGTCGTAATTTCTGTGCCCGCTAGCGCGTTGTGTACTTGGTAAAGACACTTCATTTCGGGTTGCTTAGGTTTGCAAAAATGATTTCTAACTCTCATTTACCAGACGTGCCTTGTCACATTCTGTGTCACTCTGGTTCTCCTAAAGAACAACGTTAAGGATGCCCGTGTCTGTGGAGTGCTCATCCATTTGCACATTAACGTCTCGAGCAGGCTTTTCGTCGATCGGACCAATTGGAACTCACGTCGTCGTATATATATGTGTGTGTGTGTGTTTCTGTGTTTGTGTAAATATGTTTGTGTAAATATGTTCGTATGTCTCGGTTTGTCCCCCTACTTTCGCTTGACAACTGATGTTGGTGTGTTTACGTCCCCATTACTTAACAGTTCGGCAGAATTGTCGATAGTATAAGTACAAGACTTACAAAGAATAAGTCCTGGGGTCGATTTGTTCAACCAAAAGGTAGTGCTCCAGCACAGCCGCGCTCAAATGACTGATGAAAATGAAAGAGCAAAAGAATATGTACACACAACCACACACACATACATACATAAATATCAAATACGTGTGTGTGTGTGTGTGTGTGTGTGTGTGTGTGTGTGTGTGTGTGTGTGTGTTCGTGCGTGTGCATATACTTCTTACGCATTAACTTTCGTAGAACTAACAACGTAGCGAGCACATTAATCACTCGGCGTATATCCATAACCACATTCAAACACATACAAATGCATCTACCGATTTTATATACGAAAGTTCACATTCGCTGTTGACACTGAAAATTCTAGTAACCTCTTTGAAGTGGCCCGATTCTCTTTCATGTATTTATTTTTCTAGAAAGTAATTTCAATTTCTTTCGTAAATAAGTTCCGTTAGTGTAAAAGCTGTGATCACAAATCGTCTGAACAGAAAGCTGTATACTTGTTGTAAGTGTAAACTTTGATTATCAATTGTTGCCATTCTTAAAATCCTGAACAAAAGGGTAGTAATAGTATCAGAAAAAATTACTTTTTTTGATTTTAGTGTTGGCATTTTATGGTCCTTGTCACGCAAAAGCGGCGGTCCGCAATTGCATCATGTTACAGACATATCTGTAACGAACCACTTTGCTGTCATTCGGCTAAATATGCACCGCCTCTCAAATATATTTTTCTACAAATAGGCGCAGGAGTAGCTTGCTTTGCAACCACATGGTTCTGGGTTCAGTCCCACTGCGTGGCACCCTGGGCAAGCGTCTTCTTCTATAGTTCGGGCCGACCAAAGCCTGAGTGGATTTGATAGACAGAAACTGAAAGAATATATATATATATATATATATATATATATATATATATATATATATATACGTGTGTGTGTGTTTGTGCCCCCCCCCCTCAATACTTGACAACCGATGTTGTATTTACGTCTCCGTTAGCTAGTGGTTCGGCAAAAGGAAGCGATAGAATAAGTACTGGGGACATATTCGATAAGGTAAGCATAAAAAACCATGGCAGTAAACACAAATGAGTTGGTATACCAGCTTACCAAAATCGTTTGCAAGATTTTAGCCGACCAGACTCTCTTGTTAGAGAAACTGTCGCGGTGTGTACAACTGTGATATCGAATCCGATAAAATGTGTTAAAGGAAGCATTTTTTTTTTTATCGTAGAGTAAATTCTTCATATATAGAATATCAAGAATAACTGTACATCTGAAATTTTCCACTCTTTCACACCATGATATTAAGATCAAATCATTTTCAAAAGAATATACTACTAATTATTTTTTTTCTATTTTGCAATTAAATAAAAAATTTCTTAAATACGAAAAAAAAAAATTAAATGAAAATTAAAAGTATGTCGTAAATGAGCTTATTGAAATCGTTTCAAATAGAAGGCCAATTAACAAGAAACATGTGATTTCTATCGTGTCTAATCCTTTATGAGAAAGTGTCAAAAGCAATATGACATTAACTTGCTAGATCACAAGTATTATCACCATCAAAATAGTACTAGATGGAGTTCAGTTGCGTGCAGTGGGAATGTACTGTGACATAATAATTGATTTCTCAATCCTCACTGGATAGTAATAGCTATAAATGAAGATAAACGTGTTGTCCAATCAAATCTGATTATTGTTATATTTAATTTCAGCGATTCTCTGTGGAATTCTTTCGCAGAGAACGAACGGTGTCCACGCCGATAGGTTAATGAGTAAATAGCTGAGAGTTTGGGCTACTTTAGAGTTTAGTATCTGTATCCCCCGCCTTTTTAATGTTAAGCTTCAGTTCAAGCGTGAAGCGGAGGCCTAATTTTAGAAGTATTTCAGGAAGGGTATTAACCTCTTCTTAGTTGTTTAGCTGTATAGAGAAATAAATTAGCAAATGAGTTAACTCTCCTTTCCTTTTGAAGAATTTCGGGGCTCTTTCGTGATATCATGTGGCAGCAATTCATACAGAATTTATATATGTAATAATGCATCTTTATTTTTTTTTTATCTTTCATTCTTTTCAGCCAGGTGTTGCGCCCATGCAAGAACAAGATGTGTCTGTGTGTGATTGGAGTGTATGTGTATATTATAAACAAATTGTTTGATATATTTATTTGAAAAAAATTCTTATATACATATATACGTATATAGAAAGATACATATATATACACACGCACACATATATAAATACACACACACACACCGTCCAGGTGGGGAATATAAACACCATGTCAACCAGCCCCGAAAGTATGTATG
Source organism: Octopus bimaculoides (assembly GCF_046866305.1). Taxonomy (NCBI): domain Eukaryota; kingdom Metazoa; phylum Mollusca; class Cephalopoda; order Octopoda; family Octopodidae; genus Octopus; species Octopus bimaculoides. Next base: position 3,817,725 of record NC_142951.1, read on the forward strand.
ATTCTTGAAGGAGGTTTATTTAACTACTACATACGTGTGCGCGTGTGTTTGTATTTATCGAGGTGTGCAGATTTCTTTTGGCAGTGAATATCCTCAAGTGACGTAACATTATAAAGAAGTAATTCTCCCCCTTTGTGTCTCATTGGCTTTGTCTCGCTCGCTTGCTCAGTTTCAGTATTTATGTATCTACATATCTTCATGCTTTCATATTGGCTCAGCTCGAAAAGAAATACTAGGTGTTGTTGATTGTTGTGACAATTGTTGTTTTATCACCGACGAAGAGCGATTCAGCAGAATTATCACCACTGTACTTATAAATGTTAGCGATCGATATTGGTTTTCGAATATATCAATCTTCAGTATCTACTTCCTATATTTTAAATTAAGATAGATGCTATTTGATGGTAGTTCGGCGAGGTTCGATTGCTATTTCTAGCAAACCTAAAGATTGCAAAGATGTCCGGGCATGTCTCGTCGGTGTTAATCAGATGTGAAATTCACACCACATCTTTTGCTTGCTGTCAATTTAACACCTGATTAGTTGGCCTTCTCTACAAAAGTTCAATCCTTTTGGCTGGAAATGGTTGATAGCTAGTTGAAGGTGATCACTTATCAGCTCGTAAACCATATTCGTTCAAGTAACTATCCTGTCGAATCAATAATAATTAGCACAGCCTCACTTAGTTATCTACTTGCTGCAATGATTCAACCAGTTATTGTTTCATATGTATGGACATGTGAATGATTGTGTGGTTGAAATGCTCGATTCCCAAGTATATAATTCAACGTTTACACCTATTTCATGGTTTGCAGAGTACGTGTTTTTCCTTGTGTGTTTAACAATGCTCTGTGATAGAATTCAGGAGCCAGAAATCAGTCGTTTACTTACGTGCGCATATGATAATAACTATCTCTGCAACTACGTATCCCCATGCGCATTCCTACTGCCTGAAACGTTTTGCGAAAGCCGTCTACAAATGCCTTGGGCTGTCCAAATCCTCGTGAGTGGATTGGTGAAAGGAGACTAAAAGAAGCCTGTCGTATGGACTGCTGAAATCTACAAGCTTTTTTTGCTCAATCTCGCTCTCTCTCTTTGTATGTTCTTATTCCTTTCTGCTCAAGAGTGTAGGCTCGAAACGTAAAATACTTTTTCATTTTCCCGAGCGTCAAACTAATACACTTGCTTGTTCATACACCTCTCTTCGTCTTTTGTTTTTCTATAAATTTTAACTATCTATCTATCTATCAATATATATATATATATATATATATATATATATATATATATATATATTCAAAGAGAGAGATAGAATATTGTATAACTCTGCATACTTCCGCGTGTGTTTGTGTGTGTTTGTGCTCTATTTGTCAGCGTATAACAGTCAGAGATATAAATAGAAGACGTGAACCACAAACCAAAGTTTTATAAACTCGCCAGTTTGTTTAGCTCTGCACCGAGTTTCTATTAACCTCTCGTATTCTCAATGTCCTAGAAAGTGCAATAAACCAGTGATTGACCAGATGGAAACTCGGAAACTATAATGCCAATGTTGACCAATTACTTATATAAAATAAATGAATAAAGATATTTGATTAAACATTCATGGCCATCTTCATTGTATCTCTGCACCAAGAACTTATATTTCTATTGAAGGAAATAAAATATATTTTGACAGTGATGTATTAGTTGCTAACCCCTTGATCTACGACACACGCCAATGTATATAAACACTTACACTTTTAGACAAATATAAACACGAATACTTACAGATATTCATGAAAGTGATTGTGTGCGGGTGTACATATATAAGTATTGATACGTGTGTGTGTGTGTGTCTGTGTGTGTGTATGTGAGCAAATATACGTGTGCTTGTGTGGAATCATAAACACGGCATATACGATTCAATGCATATAGCAAATTTGACATAATTAAAATAGAGCTATATATAAATGACTCGGCGTTCTGGTGTTTCGTGCCAGTATTGTTGTTTGCCAAGTATTTTCATGTGTAATTCGAGATATTTGAGTCATATATGTAAGTAGAATATCAACGAATAAATTACCACCAAACACATACTCAGATATTTCAACATGCAATGACGGCCTGTAACACCAGATGCCGTTGTTCTTCAATGAGTCAACAGATCCAACATTGAAATGCAAATTCATACGCAATCAGACATGTTTGCTTTGGCACTTTACAAGGGATGCGAGTGAACAGTTTTCATAAGCAGTTGTTTTACATGTAGTTTCAAGGGAGTAAACATTCTAGACATACACCTAGGAAACATATAAGGGATGCTGTCAAGAACAAGCTTAAGTGTCTTAGCGATATTTTGAAGGATGCGGGCGGGATGGAACATCGATTGGTTTATTTACTCTTAATTACGTGGCAGACATATGCAATTTAACTAAAGGTTGTATCTTATGTACTTCATATATATATATATATATATATATATATATATATATATTGCTAATGTAAAAATGAGAGTGAATATTTATTTTATGAGTGCTGTGTATTAAGGCTATAAAAGTGTATATATATATATAAAGTGCCTTAAGTAACGATCGTATTACTTTCCCTAAAGACACAACAGACGCTAAGTTTTCAGGTTTTGGGGATAAAATTTTCAGAAATAACCCAACAGTTCTACACTTATGTCAGTGAAAATAGTAACAGATTATAATATACACTAAACGTTACTGCAGCCTAATATGTTTCGTCAATGTCTCAACGGATCACACTTATGCTGAGCCACTCAACATTTGTTTCTGTCCTATAACCTTCTTCTCAGAATCCGAGCTCCTCTTTAGATATTTTACTTTTTAGTTATCCTCTCAGACAGGTATGACTTCAAAATTTCCATGGTCAACAGTCACTTAATTTTTATTCGTTTTCACGATTCGTTGTCTCAGTTATTTCTGCTATTGCCTTGTTACTATCACTTTTCCTCTTCGTTTTATGCTACATCCAATATTACGTCAGTGCTATTGTCTCCCATTCTCAACGTCATAATCTCCATTATTCACAGTTTCTTTTTTCATAATCTCCTCCGGCTATAGATTTTACAATGCTTCAGTATCATTTTCTCCTTCAGATGCTTATCTTAATTACGATGCTCTTTCTTTGAGACCGTTTTAATTCCAGTGGCGACAACCCCTCACACTATTATCTCGACCAATGACCCTCAAAGGTATATACATCAAAGTAGAATATGATGTGGGGGAAAAAAACGACGACAGCTTGATTATGTATTTAACACCAAAATAGCTCTCTCATATCTTTTTACGGGGCAAACTGATTATTATTAAGGAGGTGAGCTGGCAGAAACATCAGTGCGTCCAACAAAATGCTTAGTCGCATATTTTGCTACATTACGTACTGAGATTAAACGCCACCAAGTTCATTATTTTTTATTTTCATCAATTGGGGATAGACGAAAGAAGTACCTGTTGATAACAAAGATTGTTGTAGTTTAGTACCGACTATCAAACCAGTTCAGGTCTTGTGTCTATACCATAAAAAGGATTATTGTTATTAAGGTGCCGTGTCGGTAGAATAAATAGCAAAACGGACAAAATGCTTATCAATGTCAATGAAATAAGAACGCGTTGAGACTAGAGTCGATGCAATCGACTTAGCCAGCAAATTCGAGAAAGTGGGATTGTGCTAAGATTTGAAACCGTTATCAATGTAATTACATGGCGGCGAGCTGGTAGAATCGTTAGCATGGTGGGCAAAGCGCTTAGCAGTATTTCGTCCATTTTTAAGTTCTGAGTTCAAATAACGCGGAGTTCGATCTTGCCTTTCATCCTCTCTGGATCGATGATATAAACACCAGTTGTGGTCAATGTAACCGACTGGGCCCCTCCCGCCAAATTTCTGGCCTTGTTCTTATTGTAGATCGGACTAATAATGCAGGTGTTAAGGCGGCGAGCTAGCAGAATCCTTAAAATGCCAGAAAATATGCTTAACGATATTTACTTCAACTTTACTCTCCGAGCTCAGTTTGCGCCACGGTCGGCTGTGTCTTTTCACCCCTTTCGCGGTCGATGAAATAAGCACCACTTAAGCACCGGAGTCAATGTTATCGACGAGCACATCCCGATATTTCAAACCTCGTTCCTATTTTAGAAATGATTATTACTCTAGTCATTGTTACTACTACTACGACGACCACCACAACTCCGATGACGACTACTGCTACTACTACCACTACCACCAGCACAGTTACGCCCACCATTACTACTGACGCATTATTTTGTAAGAAACTAAGGAACATTGACATAACAAAACATGTCCCTTCATCCTGTAACGTCGTTAGTAAAGATTTATTTATAAATATCGGTAATTAATTCCACTAGAATACCTCACCGTGTTGATTACTGTGCGACATAATGAAAATGTGTAAAAATATTCGCAATATGTAATAATTTCGTAAAAAACAGCTTCTCGATAAGATTCTGATTTGAAGCTAAAACATTTTTATTATTATTCCTACGCTGTTTTATCACCTGCTTCATCTCATTGGTTCGCCTCAGGTGAAAATAATATGTAGAATTGTCAGAAGCGTCTATAGGTAAATATATTGTATATGCACGCGTATAGGTATAGACACCTGCACAAATATTCACCCGCACTCGCACATACGACAATACAAATGCATATATTACCTGACATGTACAAGCATATAGCTATAGTCACTTATGAATCAATATTTACACCTACACATACAATATACACACATGCATACACTCACACGCACACACACACATACTTATATACATATATACATATATACTCATATATATACACGCACGCACAAATTTGTATATACACACGTCCATTTATATATGTATATATATATATATATATATATATATATATATACTAACCCACATATATATCATACCGAAATTTGTGTAGGTGAGTAAGTCTTGTGTGTGAGTATACTTAAATGTGAGAAATATGCGTGTCAATTTCGCTATTAATTTTTTTATGATTTCCGCTCAGTTCTATATTTGTTCTCTTGGTCGAGAGAGAGAGAGAGAGAGAGAGAGAAAATGTAACTGTCTAGACGCTTACCAATATTCTCAATACTTTGGCGTTAGCAAAGTCAGCCTTTTTTTTTTTTTTTAATTACCACCGACATCACCTGAAATAATTTCTCCTCCGCAACAACCACTAACAACTCTGCTGCTTTGAAGCTTGGCCACTTGATAATACATTTCCAAGAATATTTAAATAAACGAAACGAATGTGCATATTTATAGAGTACAAAATTACTCACAGAGAAGACGTCACAAAACAGTCAACCTGGACACGCGTGTCTGTGTATGTCCGCATATAGATGCATGTATATGTGTGGGGATATGTATGTATATATATATATATATATATATATATATATATATATATATATATATATATATATATAGCAGCAGGCGTGACCCTGTGGTGAGAAGCTTACTTCCCAACCACATGGTTCCAGGTTCAATCCCACTGCATGGCACCTTGGGCAAGTGCCGTCTACCATAACCTTTGATCATGTATATATTTATGTGTGTCTCATTGTGTCTGTGTTTTCCCTTCTCCCACATCGTTTGAGAACCGATGTCGGTGTGTTTATGTGCCCATAGTGGTTCGGCAGTAAAGGCTGATAGAATAAGAACCAGGCTTAGAAAGTATAAGTCCAAAGATCGGTATCTTCGACTAAAAAGCGGTGCTATATCATGGGCCCTAGGCAAATGATTCAATCAAGTAAAAGATTTGAATTAAAAGAGTCTGAATGATTTGGAGGTTGGCGATAATTAGGTTATCTTCCTACGTCATGAAAGCAGCTTCGAAGTTTTGCAACATGTCGTGCGTCTGCAGTTTCGCTGGAGCATAAGATAAATACCTTGCGATATCCACTTACTATTCATTACGTTCTGTGATCAAATTCTGGCAAGTGCTGTCTCGGCCTTTAATGTTTCTGCATTCAATAACCTAACAGTGAAGTATCCAATGAATACGATTAATCCCTTTCACTAAATTTCCTCTCATATTGATTATTATTTAGATGGAAGCTGGCCTGATCGTTAGAGCGTCCGAAAAAACTACTTTGCGCTATTTCACTTGAAAACATTAACTTTGAGTTCACGCCCTGATATTGTTTGCTTTTCCTATTATACCCACAAGGTCAATCAAATACATTGGTCGATGGAATCGTATAACTCCTAACCTCAAGATTCCTGGCGTTATATCTATTATTAGAAACGATTATTTTTGTTGCCGATTAATTTTACTGTTTTTCATGCTGTTGTAGATTAACATTAGATATCTGTTAATCCAACGTCATATGATAACCACTCCAAATTTGGTACGAGGCAAGGGTTATGTAATCCTATCTTTCATTCCCTTATTTCAGAAGTAGGGCTTATTTTTTAGGAACAAGTAGCTACTATGTTTAAGATGCCGTCCAACCACATAGAAGCGCCCTGGGTGGCTTATTATTGGTACATTAAGGAGTGGGGGACGGAATAATGGGAAAGAAAGAGAGGCAGAGTAATTCCACCGTATAAGAGAAATGAAAAATTCTCCGTAACGCATTTAGTTACAGACCAGTTTAATATCCGAGATCAAATCGTTGTTGGGGGGGGGGGTCAAGATTTTATAAAATCCCTTGGGATTTACTAAAGAATTCCAGTCATGTATTGAATATCGATTAAATTGACTACGAACACCCATTCAGCTAAACACTTGTATTTTTTGGCTCTGTTCCAATCTAAATGAATTATTGTTATTATTATTATTGGTGTTGTTTTCTTGGTTTTTGTTATTGCTGCTCTAAGCTATTAAATAACACCGAATATCGTTTCTGCAAATCGAATTTTCATTAATGAAATAACTGAGGCCGTTCTCTTATTTATTCAGATCTAACATCCATTAGCGTTGCCTTCATTGGCTGCATGAGATATCACAGAACGCAGACACGCAAACATGCATACATACATACACGCACATCATATATACTTATACGCACAAATATAAAGTAGATAGATAGATAGATAGATAGATAAACTTATGCATTAGCGAATAGAGTAAGGTGTGCATAGTTGAATCACCGTTTATGACTCCCAAGCTTCGCCACCGTATTTCGACCAGGCTCTGTTTCAGGACTTACCTGACAAATAGTTCATTCCTAAAACATACAAGCACAGTATTTCGCATATGAAGTATATTTTGGGTTGGATGAGAACAAGAACTCCAACCTGTAGAATTGTTACAAATTTAATATTAAACATGAGTTTGTCTTAGAAAGAGTACATTAATAAAGATTATTACAACGCCGAGACTACAGAATCGTTTCAGTATCGAAATGTATTTATTGTAGAATTTGTTCTGAAGTTCAATAGGCGTCCAATTCTTCCGTAATTCTTGAAATATTGAGGCATTCAAGTACTGGTCCATCTGTAATGGTTAAACGCAAAATTGTTAGAAGATAGTAGTAATATATATCATTACAATAATTCATATAGTAAAGTAGATGTGTGTATATATATATATATATATATATATATATATATATATATATATGTGTGTGTGTGTATGTATATGTACATGTGTGTACTTAAGTGTACTCATGAATTTGCGCCTGCTTCTTAACTGAGTGCAAGTGAATATTTCATTTATTTCTTAACGTATTTACCGCTGATGAGAAAATTCTTTATGAATTAACTCAGAAATAGGACCGGTTCGGTAATAACGGATTTTTTTAGAAATTCCTGTCAGCTTTCTTCGAGTCGCGTGATTATAGTGATGAATTATATATGGTTATTGACGACTTAAAGTCAATTCTCAGCATATTTAGCATAGAATTTTTTTTTTCTGATTGGATTTGGTAGACGGAAACTGAAAGAAGCCGGTCGTATATATATGTGTGTGTTTGCCACTCCCCATCATCACTTGACAATCGATGCCGGTGTGTTTACGTCCCCGTAAAAAAGTATATATATATATATATCATCAAATGGAAATATTTTGGTATTAGATATTCTCCGTTACACGAGTTTCATTTGCTAATAATAACCGCAAAGATTTACATGTTAGACATTTTAGAAATCTCCTTTATATATCATCTGCAGTGTTACTCTAAGTATGCATTTGGGTTAGGCATACAAAAGCACTTTGAGCATTTAATATCTGCAATGATGCAGATATTTAAGAGCTAAATATCCAAGCATGTGTTCAACAAGAATTGCTTATATATATATATATATATGTGTGTGTGTGTGTCTTAGAGTTGAATATATTTTTTATTTAAACATAATTTTCATCGGATTACGGCCGTTTCTCAACCTATGGCAACTTCTATCTGTTTTGGTTTCCCGAGTCGTTCTTTTATCCAGGATACGTAGCTACGTTTAACTAAATTTAAGCTTTTGTACAAGTGTCAATCACTGGCTGGAATCAAACTGTGACCTTTCTTTATACATAAGCAGGTTGTTATTATATTCACTCTGTTTAGTCATGAGCAGGTTTAAATAAATCTTACTGAGGGAACGAACAGCGAATCTGAGACACGAAATGTGAGCTGGCATACACCAAGTAATTGGGGATTTCTTTAGAAATCTCCTGGTGGTTGGAGCAGCAAAAACCTTCACAGGACAATATCCAGGGCGCTGCTCCAGAACGGCCGCATACACATGGCTTTTTATATGTGTGCGCGCGTGTGTGCGAATGTATGTGTGCTTTTGTAGTGTCATATGTTATGTACAATACACATAAAGGTTTATTTCAAATTCTATATGTGGACATAAATGTAAAAAAAAGTACTTATGTATACACATTATAATATACATACAAGCACGGCTGTATGTTTCGCATGTATACACACTAATACACGCACACGCATATCAATGTATGTATGTATACATCTTCACGTTTATCAATATTCATCTGGAGATAGAATACCATCAAGAATCGTGTCTTCATTGATTAGTATTCAAGAAATTTTATTAGACAAGACGCTCAGATCGCTCACAATTGATTCAAACCATTGCGTGGTTACATCCATACAAACGCACTAATCTGCTTAACACTTGGATTTTTATAGCCGAATTTGATAGCCCAATATTTTGTTTTGCTCTATCTCAATTAGCTTCAATGAAATACTAAAATACCATTAATGTATATGTGCATAAAAAAAAATAGATACGTGTATTACTTATATAAAACATACTTTAGATATATATATATACACATATCGTGTGTGTATGTGCGCACGCGTTCATATGTACTTCTCATATGTAATATATTGAGAGAATATGTAATGAAAGTCTATTCAGGTATATATATATATATATATATATATATATATATATATATATATATACACGCATCTGAATATTTATATATGTACATCTATCTATCTGACTATCTCTCTGTCTGTCTCTCTCTCTATATATATATAAATTTATTCACATATATATGAATATATGTGTGTGTTCGTGTATAGGCATAAGCGTATGAATATAATTCGCATCGCTTTCTTCTGTTTCTTTAACGGCTACTTGTCTGTTGGTTTAATTTTTATAACAGAGTTGTTTGGATTTTTCGTGCGATGGCGACTTTCAACTTGATGTATGAAAAATGTTTAGTTTTCATTTTTTTAATATTCTTATTTTAAATACATATATTTTGTATGTGTGTTTCAGCTTTGAAGTTTTATATATATATATATGTCTGTGTGTGTATCTATCTTTCTAGCTATGTGTGTATTCTTATTCCACTATGTGTATGTTACATGATGGATGTTGTTTTCGTGCTCTTTGTACGTTATTATAGCTGACTTCGGAAAAAATAATTCCTGAAGAGTGAAGTCAATCATATGCAAAGTAGTTAAATATCTGGCTCCAGATGTCTGTTAAGTTAAATAACTCAGCTTATCACGCATGGGTTATGTCTAGCCAATACTTTATTCATTACTTTAAACCATATTGCATAGTGCATATCATATTTTCTCTCCCATCTCTTTATCATTCTTTCTTTTTGTATGTGTGCATGCCTTTTTCGATGTCTTTATATTATTCGAACCCTCCCTTGTTCTCCCTCAAATATTTTGTGGCTGCATATATTCACTACGAAAATAAATGCTCACACACATTTGCCTTTCTGTGTATATATATATATATATATATATAAAAGCATTAAACATACACACTCACACATATTGTGTGAATGATGTACGTGTGTGCATTTGTGAATTTGTATGAAGAAAAAGGTAAGATTTCAAGAGAAATAGAATCTTGTTTAAGAGGCGATAGAATTTTTCTTCTTGCATTATATCAAATTGCACTTGAATTTAATTTGACATTGTATTCATGCGTGTAATTAAGTATTTACACTGCATGATGATACAATATGTAGGCGAAGTGACGCCGGACCCGCAAAAAAAGAAAGAAAAAGAGGAAATCATCTTATGATGTAGGTAGCCTCGTATAGTTGAACACAATGTCTTGTAGAAGCAGAGAGAAACGAAACAAGCTACATCGGAATATATATTTATAAACGAACTAGTGCATGAGAATGCAGTGAATGAATGAACACGCATTAATTGGTTGAGCCAGGTGAAAAAAAGCCCATTGCTTCTATTTTATCTGTATATTTATTTACACATTATATGCTCATATATTCTCACAAAATGTAAGACTTAAAATAGCAATATTGAAAATAACAATCCGTATTAAAAACTATAATTCTTCTTTAAACAGGGCAAAGTGGTTTATCAGTGCTTGACAGATGTTATTTGTTTTCTAAACTGCATATTTATATCCTTGACAAATATCACAGACACGCACACACACATTCAAACACGCATGCGTGCGAGCACACCCACACCCACATGTGCGCCCAATTACTAACATAAATAGGGATAATCACCTCAGAGTGTTTGATAATATTGCTCGATTTTGCGAGTTGTGTCATGCGTACAATTACGTAGTCTCTGGAGTTCTATCTGGAGTGACGGTGCCTCATGGTCGGCCATATCCAACATAGTGACTGGGACTCTGAAAAAGAGAGCACGAAGTGTTACTTTATCGCAGAATACCCTGATATCGTATGCTATAGAATCGATATTACCGTACTTATTAATTGGAACACAGTACTGGAAAACTAAAGAAAACCATATTGGTGCATTTCAGACAATTTTGTGAATATCTTTTTATCAGTGGGTTGGAGCATAATTAAGAAATTGGTTCAGCTTCCTCAATCCGCATGAAAGAATACTGAAGATTCGTGAAATAGGTAATTCATGTTGCAAAGCATTCGTATAGAACCCTCTCTGGGAAAATGTCGATAATTCGCTGAGGAAGATTAATGATGGGAAAATACGTTACGAGGTCTCTTCTTCCTTAACGTAAATCAAGACTTTAGGGTTTACTTCCCTGTTTTTGCTGATAGATTTAATTGTAATTGAATAATACTTCTTGGCTCACTCTATTAATTCCAAAGGGCTTTGGTTTTGTACGAGAAGTAAAATATTTGTCAGTCTTGGATTTATTTGTGAACTCCACTCACCTTCGGCTTATAAAGTGTTTTCTCTTGGGTATTGGTCACGTTATAAAATAAACTATTGATTTAATCGTTTGGCATAAATTCATTTATCCTTAGTAATCGTTCATAGTCATTCACAGAGAACCCAGTATTAGCAGTGGTGCTGCAACAGCCATGTGTGAACACAAGAGATTTAGTTGAGCATTTCGACCCCGAATAGTTTGCCTGTTATTAAGGTTAGCGTGGGCAAAATTATAATCATAGAAAATAAAAATTTGCGTTATTGAACTAAAGAAAAATGAGATACAGCCTTTAGTCTATTACACAACGTTTTATTTATGCTTTGGAAATACCAAAAACATTCGTGACAAAAAAGAAATATTAAAATAGTTATATTAGAAAATTTCAAGAGAATTTAATAAGAAGCATCTATAAGGAGAAAAATATCAAAACATTAACAGTAGAGTACTAAAAATAAAATATTCATAGGGAAAAAATACAGGAGGAAAAATAAGAAAAATCTGATTATTAATTCTAAGTTCAAATTGTATAAGTTGGTATAGAAATGGAAATCCGGAGGGATTTCTTTTATGAAATATTATTGATCTCCTATCAGCGGAAGGATTGAGGCGATGACAATAGAATATTATCCGCAGGGAAATTGGTCAATTCAGTTCTTTTTTTCGGGATGCTGCGAATGTCAATCGTAAGCTTATACACACTCATTTTCTCAAACCCACATACACGCATTATTTCACATATATATATATATGCGTGTGTGTATATATATATATATATATGTGTGCATGTGTATATATATATATATATATATATATATGTGTGTATATATATATATGTGTGCATGTGTATATATATATATATATATATATATATATATATATATATATATATGTGTGTATATATATATATGTGTGCATGTGTGTATATATATATATATATATATGTGTGTGTATATATATATATATATATGTGTGTGTGTGCATGTGCATATGTATGTATATATATATATATATATATATATATATATATATATATAAATACGTGTATACAACTATATATTCATTTTGACAAAGGGTATATTCACAAATATATACGCTGACATATATGTGCACATAACTATAAAAGTATATATATAGATAGACACGTGAAAGCACAATCACATGTACACATTCGCATTTTATTTATATATATATATATATATATATATATATATGTATTCATTTATACACAAGTATATGTATACAAGTCAGTGTGTGTAGAAATGTATATTACATACCCATGTAAATAGACAAAAATATGTATGTATATTTATCTGTCTGCTTCTGTACATGAATATACACACGTTTGTGTGTGAGTGTGTAAGCTTTCTGTACACATTTATGTCTCTAAGAGTGTGTCAATCATAGCTGTAAGGAAGCTGTAGTCAAATTTCAGAAATCTCTCCCGCCATTACTCACGTTTTCCTACAATCTTTTTCTTTCTCTCTCTCTCCCTGTTTCTTACTATATCTCTCTTTTCCTGTCCCTCTGTTCTCTCGATGTACTGCTAGTCTTCTTATTGGTTCAAGAAAGCAGTTGAAGTATTGTAGAAACTGAATACTATCTTAATTCGAACCGACAGAGTGACATAGTGTTAACATTCAACTGACCATCAAGTAATTGATAATGCTTGCGACCTTCCAATAACCTTTACTACAGTGACCTTAAAGTATTTGGGAGATAATAATAAAAAAAAAGAAGCAAAAACTAGCTACAACTTGCCCATTCGATTATCTAGATATATGGAAGGGGGTGAGAGAGAGAGATGACGTGAATGAGATAGGAGAGTGAACGATAATTAGAAAGAGAGAAATGATAAATATTTCTGAATGAGATATGATATTTCTTGCTGAGATTATCAATGCAAAACCAGTGAATGGTGCAATGAAAGATCAGACATAAATCCGGTGACTGAATTTAAAAATGAAGCCAAATCTATTTCAAACGTTTTGTAGTTGTCTGAGAATGGCTTCTCTAAATAATAAGAAAAAGAGGAGAAACTATTCCATTTTAAAACTAAGAATATACTGTTAAAAAATGTATGATGCTTGGCTATATCAGGTATGTGGACATCTTAGAATGTGCAGCCAATTCTAATTCACATCACATTCTTCCGAAGATGTCAAACAATGAAGGACTTGGTTGTAAATGTATGTAGATGGAGATATCATGTGATCAACCAGACAATCAGACGTTATACATCGCTGGTCACAATGCACTTTGCATAGTTTTAACTGGTGAGTGATGCCACCCCGTTGGATAGTCGAGCAAATAGTCTCATGTAAATAAGATCGAACGAGGAATAAGATCGAACCTAAGCCAAACCAAAATAATAATAATAATGATGATGTTGATGAGGACGACGATGACGATTTCAAATTTCGGCTGGGTTTTGGATAGTTCGATCACATCGATTCCAGTTTCCAACAATTACTTATTTTATTGACCTCGAACGGATGAAAGCTGCAGTCGACTTCGGCAACATTCTAATTCAGATATTAATGGCGGACGAAATGCCGTTAAGTATATTTTATGTAACCCCAACTGGTACACACTCTTATGACGTACAAGTCATTAACAAACACATTAGTCGTTCAAATGCATTCACTTTCGTTAAATTCGAATATATTTCTGGAAATTATTCGATTACTATAGAAGAAATCAATCAAGGTTTACCAGATTCTGAAATGGTTGACAAAATTACAGTAGTAATTGAGATAAAAATATTTTTCTCGAAAACGCTTCGTGAAAAAAGTATATCAATGAAGGAAAGATAAAAATAACTTACAAACTGAAGTAACAGACAGAAAAAGTTAATCTGATGCAAACTAGGGAAAAATTAAGAAAGAAAAGACCAATATGACGTACAATAGAAAAATACCAATCTCAGTATCAAGTAATTAAACGACTACTTTTAAATAAAACATGCAATAGGAAATTTAAGTCAAGCCTTTGAACCTACATGCCACGAGAAACCAATAAAAGATCGTTACATATATAATCAATATTCTTCCTAACAACGCCATGACAACCTCAAACATCAATAAAATAAATACAAACAATAGTCTTACATACTCTCAGCAAGACAGCAAGAATTTCCAAATTACATTGTACAAACCGTACCTATGGCTTGGAATAAATATTTGCGGCTTTGGGCACGTTTTTGCGGCGCTAGGCATGCTCGCCGGGTACAGATATACGTTGGAGCTTATTTTTGTCGCCATTGTTTCGTACTTACGTGTTCAGGTTTGTTGTTTCAGCCCCAAGTACGTTCTTATGGCAACAGTAACGCACATACTGCCTCCGTTTCGTATAAACGGGCAACGGTTAGTATTTACGGTTTGGAATAAGTAGTCGCGGCTTCGGGCACGTTTTTGCGCCGCCAGGCACGCTGTTGCGTCGGCGGCTACAGATTTACGTTGTGAAATTTAATTTTGTTGCCATTGTTTCGTACTTACGTGTTCAGGTCTGTTGTTACAGCCGCAAGTAGGTACTTAAAGCAGCAGCGACTTACATAATGCCGCAGTTCCGTATAAACGGGCATCGGCTGGTATTTATGGCTTGGAATAAATATTTGCGGCTCTGGGCACGTTTTTCCGCCACTAGGCACACTGTTACGTCGGCGGCTACAGATTTACGTTGTGGAGCTTAATTTTTGTCGCCATTGTTTCGTACTTACGTGTTCAGGTTTGTTGTTTCAGCCCCAAGTACGTTCTTATGGCAACAGCAACGCACATACTACCTCAGTTTCGTATAAACGGGCAACGGTTAGTATTTACGGCTTGGAATACGTAGTCGCGACTTCGGGCACGTTTTTGCGCCGCCAGGCACGCTGTTGCGTCGGCGGGTACAGATATACGTTGTGAAGTTTAATTTTGTTGCCATTGTTTCGTACTTACGTGTTCAGGTTTGTTGTTACATCCGCAAGTACGTACTTATAGCAGCAGCGACTTACATAATGACGCAGTTCCGTATAAACGGGCATCGGCTAGTATTTATGGCTTGGAATAAATATTTGCGGCTTTGGGCACGTTTTTCCGCCACTATGCACGCTGTTGCGTCGGCGGCTACAGATTTACGTTGTGGAGCTTAATTTTTGTCGCCATTGTTTCGTACTTACGTGTTCAGGTTTGTTGTTTCAGCCCCAAGTACGTTCTTATGGTAACAGCAACGCACATATTGCCTCAGTTTCGTATAAACGGGCAACGGTTAGTATTTACGGCTTGGAATACGTAGTCGCGGCCTTGGGCACGTTTTTGCGCCGCCAGGCACGCTGTTGCGTCGGCGGGTACAGATATACGTTGTGGAGCTTAATTTTTGTCGCCGTTGTTTCGTACTTACGTGTTCAGGTTTGTTGTTTCAGCCCCAAGTACGTTCTTATGGCAACAGCAACGCAAATACAGCCTCCGTTTCGTATAAACGGGCAACGGTTAGTATTTACGGCTTGGAATACGTAGTCGCGGCATCGGGCACGTTTTTACGCCGCCAGGCACGCTGTTGCGTCGGCGGGTACAGATTTACGTTGTGAAGTTTAATTTTGTTGCCATTGTTTCGTACTTACGTGTTCAGGTTTGTTGTTACAGCCGCAAGTACGTACTTATAGCAGCAGCGACTTACATAATGCCGCAGTTCCGTATAAACGGGCATTGGCTGGTATTTATGGCTTGGAATAAAAATTTGTGGCTTTCGGCACCTTTTACCGCCACTAGGCACGCTGTTGCGTCGGCGGCTACAGATTTACGTTGTGGAGCTTAATTTTTGTCGCCATTGTTTCGTACTTACGTGTTCAGGTTTGTTGTTACAGCCGCAAGTACGTACTTATTGCAGCAGCGACTTACATAATGCCGCAGTTTCGTATAAACGGGCATCGGCTGGTATTTATGGCTTGGAATAAATATTTGCGGATCTGGGCACCTTTTTCCGCCACTGGGCACACTGTTGCGTCGGCGGCTACAGATTTACGTTGTGGAGCTTAATTTTTGTCGCCATTGTTTCGTACTTACGTGTTCAGGTTTGTTGTTTCAGCCCCAAGTACGTTCTTATGGCAACAGCAACGCACATACTGCCTCAGTTTCGAATAAACGGGCAACGGTTAGTATTTACGGCTTGGAATACGTAGTCGCGGCTTCCGGCACGTTTTTGCGCCGCCAGGCACGCTATTGCGTCGGCGGGTACAGATTTACGTTGTGGAGCTTAATTTTTGTCGCCATTGTTTCGTACTTACTGCCTCAGTTTCGTATAAACAGGCACCGGTTAGTATTTACGGCTTGGAATATGTAGTCGCGGCTTCGGCACGTTTTTGCGCCGCCAGGCACGCTGTTGTGTCGGCGGGTACAGATTTACGTTGTGAAGTTTAATTTTCTTGCCATCGTTTCGTACTTACGTGTTCAGATTTGTTGTTACATCCGCAAGTACGTACTTATAGCAGCAGCGATCTACATAATGCCGCAGTTCCGTATAAACGTGCATCGGCTGGTATTCATGGCTTGGAATAAATATTTGCGGCTCTGGGCACGTTTTTCCGCCACTAGGCACGCTGTTGCGTCGGCGGCTACAGATTTACGTTGTGGAGCTTAATTTTTGGCGCCATTGTTTCGTACTTACGTGTTCAGGTTTGTTGTTTCAGCCCCAAGTACGTTCTTATGGCAACAGCAACGCACATACTGCCGCAGTTCCGTATAAACGGGCATCGGCTGGTATTTATGGCTTAGAATAAATATTTGCGGCTTTGGGCACGTTTTTCCGCCACTATGCACGCTGTTGCGTCGTCGGCTACAGATTTACGTTGTGGAGCTAATTTTTGTCGCCTTTGTTTCGTACTTACGTGTTCAGGTTTGTTGTTACATCCGCAAGTACGTACTTATAGCAGCAGCCACTTACATAATGCCGCAGTTTCGTATCAAGGGGCATCGGCTAGTAATTATGGCTTGGAATAAATATTTGCGGCTTTGGGCACCTTTTTCCGCCACTAGGCACGCTGTTGCGTCGGCGGCTACACATTTACCTTGTGGAGTTTAATTTGTGTCGCCATTGTTTCGTACTTACGTGTTCAGGTTTGTTGTTTCAGCCAAAAGTGCGTTCTTATGGCAACAGCAACGCGCATACTACCTCAGTTTCGTATAAACGGGCAACGGTTAGTATTTACGGCTTGGAATACGTAGTCGCGGCCTCGGGAACCTTTTTTGCGCCGCCAGGCACGCTGTTGCGTCGGCTGGTACAGATTTACGTTGTGAAGTTTAATTTTGTTGCCATTGTTTCGTACTTACGTGTTCAGGTTTGTTGTTTCAGCCCCAAGTACGTTCTTATGGTAACAGCAACGCACATACTGCCTCAGTTTCGTATAAACGTGCAACGGTTAGTATTTACGGTTTGGAATATGTAGTCGCGGCTTCGGGCACGCTGTTGCGTCGGCGTGTACAGATTTACGTTGTGAAGTTTAATTTTGTTGCCATTGTTTCATACTTACGTGTTCAGGTTTGTTGTTACATCCGCAAGTACGTACTTAGAGCAGCAGCGACTTACATAATGCCGCAGTTTCGTATCAACGGGCATCGGCTGGTATGTATGTCTTGGAATAAATATTTGCGGCTTTGGGCACCTTTTTCCGCCACTAGGCATGCTGTTGCGTCGGCGGCTACAGATTTACGTTGTGGAGCTTAATTTTTGTCGCCATTGTTTAGTACTTACGTGTTCAGGTTTGTTGTTTCAGCCCCAAGTACGTTCTTATGGCAACAGCAACGCACATATTGCCTCAGTTTCGTATAAACGGGCAACGGTTAGTATTTACGGCTTGGAATACGTAGTCGCGGCCTTGGGCACGCTTTTGCGCCGCCAGGCACGTTGTTGCGTCGGCGGGTACAGATTTACGTTGTGAAGTTTAATTTTGTTGCCATTGTTTCGTACTTACGTGTTCAGGTTTGTTGTTACAGCCGCAAGTACGTACTTATAGCAGCAGCGACTTACATAATGCCGCAGTTTCGTATAAACGGGCATCGGCTAGTATTTATGGCTTGGAATAAATATTTGCGGCTTTGGGCACGTTTTTCCGCCACTATGCACGCTGTTGCGTCGGCGGCTACAGATTTACGTTGTGGAGCTTAATTTTTGTCGCCATTGTTTCGTACTTACGTGTTCAGGTTTGTCGTTTCAGCCCCAAGTACGTTCTTATGGCAACAGCAACGTACATACTGCCGCAGTTCCGTATAAACGGGCATCGGCTGGTATTTATGGTTTGGAATAAATATTTGCGGCTTTGGGCACCTTTTTCCGCCACTAGGCACGCTGATGCGTCGGCGAGTAGAGATTTACGTTGTGGAGCTTAATTTTTGTCGCCATTGTTTCGTACTTACCTGTTCAGGTTTGTTGTTTCAGCCCCAAGTACGTTCTTATGGCAACAGCAACGCACATACTACCTCAGCTTCGTATAAACGTGCAACGGTTAGTATTTACGGCTTGGAATACGTAGTCGCGGCCTCGGGAACGTTTTTGCGCCGCCAGGCACGCTGTTGCGTCGGCGGGTACAGATTTACGTTGTGAAGTTTAATTTTGTTGCCATTGTTTCGTACTTACGTGTTCAGGTTTGTTGTTACAGCCGCAAGTACGTACTTATAGCAGCAGCGACTTACATAATGCCGCAGTTTCGTATAAACGGGCATCGGCTAGTATTTATGGCTTGGAATAAATATTTGCGGCTTTGGGCACGTTTTTCCGCCACTAGGCACGCTGTTGCGTCGGCGGCTACAGATTTACGTTGTGGAGCTTAATTTTTGTCGCCATTGTTTCGTACTTACGTGTTCAGGTTTGTTGTTTCAGCCCCAAGTACGTTCTTACGGCAACAGCAACGCACATACTGCCGCAGTTCCGTATAAACGGGCATCGGCTGGTATTTATGGCTTAGAATAAATATTTGCGGCTTTGGGCACGTTTTTCCGCCACTATGCACGCTGTTGCGTCGGCGGCTACAGATTTACGTTGTGGAGCTTAATTTTTGTCGCCATTGTTTCGTACTTACGTGTTCAGGTTTGTTGTTTCAGCCCCAAGTACGTTCTTATGGCAACAGCAACGCAAATACTGCCTCCGTTTCGTATAAACGGGCAACGGTTAGTATTTACGGCTTGGAATACGTAGTCGCGGCATCGGGCACGTTTTTACGCCGCCAGGCACGCTGTTGCGTCGGCGGGTACAGATTTACGTTGTGAAGTTTAATTTTGTTGCCATTGTTTCGTACTTACGTGTTCAGGTTTGTTGTTACAGCCGCAAGTACGTACTTATAGCAGCAGCGACTTACATAATGCCGCAGTTCCGTATAAACGGGCATTGGCTGGTATTTATGGCTTGGAATAAATATTTGCGGCTTTGGGCACCTTTTTCCGCCACTAGGCACGCTGATGCGTCGGCGAGTAGAGATTTACGTTGTGGAGCTTAATTTTTGTCGCCATTGTTTCGTACTTACCTGTTCAGGTTTGTTGTTTCAGCCCCAAGTACGTTCTTATGGCAACAGCAACGCACATACTACCTCAGCTTCGTATAAACGTGCAACGGTTAGTATTTACGGCTTGGAATACGTAGTCGCGGCCTCGGGAACGTTTTTGCGCCGCCAGGCACGCTGTTGCGTCGGCGGGTACAGATTTACGTTGTGAAGTTTAATTTTGTTGCCATTGTTTCGTACTTACGTGTTCAGGTTTGTTGTTACAGCCGCAAGTACGTACTTATAGCAGCAGCGACTTACATAATGCCGCAGTTTCGTATAAACGGGCATCGGCTAGTATTTATGGCTTGGAATAAATATTTGCGGCTTTGGGCACGTTTTTCCGCCACTAGGCACGCTGTTGCGTCGGCGGCTACAGATTTACGTTGTGGAGCTTAATTTTTGTCGCCATTGTTTCGTACTTACGTGTTCAGGTTTGTTGTTTCAGCCCCAAGTACGTTCTTACGGCAACAGCAACGCACATACTACCTCAGTTCCGTATAAACGGGCATCGGCTGGTATTTATGGCTTAGAATAAATATTTGCGGCTTTGGGCACGTTTTTCCCCCACTATGCACGCTGTTGCGTCGGCGGCTACAGATTTACGTTGTGGAGCTAATTTTTGTCGCCATTGTTTCGTACTTACGTGTTCAAGTTTGTTGTTTCAGCCCCAAGTACGTTCTTATGGCAACAGCAACGCACATACTGCCTCCGTTTCGTATAAACGGGCAACGGTTAGTATTTACGGCTTGGAATACGTAGTCGCGGCATCGGGCACGTTTTTGCACCGCCAGGCACGCTGTTGCGTCGGCGGGTACAGATTTACGTTGTGAAGTTTAATTTTGTTGCCATTGTTTCGTACTTACGTGTTCAGGTTTGTTGTTACAGCCGCAAGTACGTACTTATAGCAGCAGCGACTTACATAATGCC
This sequence comes from Octopus bimaculoides, assembly GCF_046866305.1. Classification (NCBI taxonomy): domain Eukaryota; kingdom Metazoa; phylum Mollusca; class Cephalopoda; order Octopoda; family Octopodidae; genus Octopus; species Octopus bimaculoides. Next base: position 3,838,723 of record NC_142951.1, read on the forward strand.
GCAGTTCCGTATAAACGGGCATCGGCTGGTATTTATGGCTTGGAATAAATATTTGCGGCTCTGGGCACGTGTTTCCGCCACTAGGCACGCTGTTGCGTCGGCGGGTAGAGATTTACGTTGTGGAGCTTAATTTTTGTCGCCATTGTTTCGTACTTACGTGTTCAGGTTTGTTGTTTCAGCCCCAAGTACGTTCTTATGGCAACAGCAACGCACATACTGCCTCAGTTTCGAATAAACGGTCAACGGTTAGTATTTACGGCTTGGAATACGTAGTCGCGGCTTCCGGCACGTTTTTGCGCCGCCAGGCACGCTATTGCGTCGGCGGCTACCGATTTACGTTGTGGAGCTTAATTTTTGTCGCCATTGGTTCGTACTTACTGCCTCAGTTTCGTATAAACAGGCAACGGTTAGTATTTACGGCTTGGAATATGTAGTCGCGGCTTCGGCACGTTTTTGCGCCGCCAGGCACGCTGTTGTGTCGGCGGGTACAGATTTACGTTGTGAAGTTTAATTTTCTTGCCATCGTTTCGTACTTACGTGTTCAGATTTGTTGTTACATCCGCAAGTACGTACTTATAGCAGCAGCGATCTACATAATGCCGCAGTTCCGTATAAACGTGCATCGGCTGGTATTCATGGCTTGGAATAAATATTTGCGGCTCTGGGCACGTTTTTCCGCCACTAGGCACGCTGTTGCGTCGTCGGCTACAGATTTACGTTGTGGAGCTATTTTTTGTCGCCTTTGTTTCGTACTTACGTGTTCAGGTTTGTTGTTACATCCGCAAGTACGTACTTATAGCAGCAGCCACTTACATAATGCCGCAGTTTCGTATCAAGGGGCATCGGCTAGTATTTATGGCTTGGAATAAATATTTGCGGCTTTGGGCACCTTTTTCCGCCACTAGGCACGCTGTTGCGTCGGCGGCTACAGATTTACGTTGTGGAGCTTAATTTGTGTCGCCATTGTTTCGTACTTACGTGTTCAGGTTTGTTGTTTCAGCCCCAAGTGCGTTCTTATGGCAACAGCAACGCACATACTACCTCAGTTTCGTATAAACGGGCAACGGTTAGTATTTACGGCTTGGAATACGTAGTCGCGGCCTCGGGAACCTTTTTTGCGCCGCCAGGCACGCTGTTGCGTCGGCTGGTACAGATTTACGTTGTGAAGTTTAATTTTGTTGCCATTGTTTCGTTCTTACGTGTTCAGGTTTGTTGTTTCAGCCCCAAGTACGTTCTTATGGTAACAGCAACGCACATACTGCCTCAGTTTCGTATAAACGGGCAACGGTTAGTATTTACGGTTTGGAATATGTAGTCGCGGCTTCGGGCACGCTGTTGCGTCGGCGTGTACAGATTTACGTTGTGAAGTTTAATTTTGTTGCCATTGTTTCATACTTACGTGTTCAGGTTTGTTGTTACATCCGCAAGTACGTACTTAGAGCAGCAGCGACTTACATAATGCCGCAGTTTCGTATCAACGGGCATCGGCTGGTATGTATGTCTTGGAATAAATATTTGCGGCTTTGGGCACCTTTTTCCGCCACTAGGCATGCTGTTGCGTCGGCGGCTACAGATTTACGTTGTGGAGCTTAATTTTTGTCGCCATTGTTTCGTACTTACGTGTTCAGGTTTGTTGTTTCAGCCCCAAGTACGTTCTTATGGCAACAGCAACGCACATACTGCCGCAGTTCCGTATAAACGGGCATCGGCTGGGATTTATGGCTTAGAATAAATATTTGCGGCTTTGGGCACGTTTTTCCGCCACTATGCACGCTGTTGCGTCGGCGGCTACAGATTTACGTTGTGGAGCTAATGTTTGTCGCCATTGTTTCGTACTTACGTGTTCAGGTTTGTTGTTTCAGCCCCAAGTACGTTCTTATGGCAACAGCAACGCAAATACTGCCTCCGTTTCGTATAAACGGGCAACGGTTAGTATTTACGGCTTGGAATACGTAGTCGCGGCATCGGGCACGTTTTTACGCCGCCAGGCACGCTGTTGCGTCGGCGGGTACAGATTTACGTTGTGAAGTTTAATTTTGTTGCCATTGTTTCGTACTTACGTGTTCAGGTTTGTTGTTACAGCCGCAAGTACGTACTTATAGCAGCAGCGACTTACATAATGCCGCAGTTCCGTATAAACGGGCATTGGCTGGTATTTATGGCTTGGAATAAATATTTGCGGCTTTGGGCACCTTTTTCCGCCACTAGGCACGCTGCTGCGTCGGCGAGTAGAGATTTACGTTGTGGAGCTTAATTTTTGTCGCCATTGTTTCGTACTTACGTGTTCAGGTTTGTTGTTTCAGCCCCAAGTACGTTCTTATGGCAACAGCAACGCACATACTACCTCAGCTTCGTATAAACGTGCAACGGTTAGTATTTACGGCTTGGAATACGTAGTCGCGGCCTCGGGAACGTTTTTGCGCCGCCAGACACGCTGTTGCGTCGGCGGGTACAGATTTACGTTGTGAAGTTTAATTTTGTTGCCATTGTTTCGTACTTACGTGTTCAGGTTTGTTGTTACAGCCGCAAGTACGTACTTATAGCAGCAGCGACTTACATAATGCCGCAGTTTCGTATAAACGGGCATCGGCTAGTATTTATGGCTTGGAATAAATATTTGCGGCTTTGGGCACGTTTTTCCGCCACTAGGCACGCTGTTGCGTCGGCGGCTACAGATTTACGTTGTGGAGCTTAATTTTTGTCGCCATTGTTTCGTACTTACGTGTTCAGGTTTGTTGTTTCAGACCCAAGTACGTTCTTACGGCAACAGCAACGCACATACTGCCGCAGTTCCGTATAAACGGGCATCGGCTGGTATTTATGGCTTAGAATAAATATTTGCGGCTTTGGGCACGTTTTTCCGCCACTAGGCACGCTGTTGCGTCGGCGGCTACAGATTTACGTTGTGGAGCTATTTTTTGTCGCCTTTGTTTCGTACTTACGTGTTCAGGTTTGTTGTTACATCCGCAAGTACGTACTTATAGCAGCAGCCACTTACATAATGCCGCAGTTTCGTATCAAGGGGCATCGGCTAGTATTTATGGCTTGGAATAAATATTTGCGGCTTTGGGCACCTTTTTCCGCCACTAGGCACGCTGTTGCGTCGGCGGCTACAGATTTACGTTGTGGAGCTTAATTTGTGTCGCCATTGTTTCGTACTTACGTGTTCAGGTTTGTTGTTTCAGCCCCAAGTGCGTTCTTATGGCAACAGCAACGCACATACTACCTCAGTTTCGTATAAACGGGCAACGGTTAGTATTTACGGCTTGGAATACGTAGTCGCGGCCTCGGGAACCTTTTTTGCGCCGCCAGGCACGCTGTTGCGTCGGCTGGTACAGATTTACGTTGTGAAGTTTAATTTTGTTGCCATTGTTTCGTTCTTACGTGTTCAGGTTTGTTGTTTCAGCCCCAAGTACGTTCTTATGGTAACAGCAACGCACATACTGCCTCAGTTTCGTATAAACGGGCAACGGTTAGTATTTACGGTTTGGAATATGTAGTCGCGGCTTCGGGCACGCTGTTGCGTCGGCGTGTACAGATTTACGTTGTGAAGTTTAATTTTGTTGCCATTGTTTCATACTTACGTGTTCAGGTTTGTTGTTACATCCGCAAGTACGTACTTAGAGCAGCAGCGACTTACATAATGCCGCAGTTTCGTATCAACGGGCATCGGCTGGTATGTATGTCTTGGAATAAATATTTGCGGCTTTGGGCACCTTTTTCCGCCACTAGGCATGCTGTTGCGTCGGCGGCTACAGATTTACGTTGTGGAGCTTAATTTTTGTCGCCATTGTTTCGTACTTACGTGTTCAGGTTTGTTGTTTCAGCCCCAAGTACGTTCTTATGGCAACAGCAACGCACATACTGCCGCAGTTCCGTATAAACGGGCATCGGCTGGGATTTATGGCTTAGAATAAATATTTGCGGCTTTGGGCACGTTTTTCCGCCACTATGCACGCTGTTGCGTCGGCGGCTACAGATTTACGTTGTGGAGCTAATGTTTGTCGCCATTGTTTCGTACTTACGTGTTCAGGTTTGTTGTTTCAGCCCCAAGTACGTTCTTATGGCAACAGCAACGCAAATACTGCCTCCGTTTCGTATAAACGGGCAACGGTTAGTATTTACGGCTTGGAATACGTAGTCGCGGCATCGGGCACGTTTTTACGCCGCCAGGCACGCTGTTGCGTCGGCGGGTACAGATTTACGTTGTGAAGTTTAATTTTGTTGCCATTGTTTCGTACTTACGTGTTCAGGTTTGTTGTTACAGCCGCAAGTACGTACTTATAGCAGCAGCGACTTACATAATGCCGCAGTTCCGTATAAACGGGCATTGGCTGGTATTTATTACTTGGAATAAATATTTGCGGCTTTGGGCACCTTTTTCCGCCACTAGGCACGCTGCTGCGTCGGCGAGTAGAGATTTACGTTGTGGAGCTTAATTTTTGTCGCCATTGTTTCGTACTTACGTGTTCAGGTTTGTTGTTTCAGCCCCAAGTACGTTCTTATGGCAACAGCAACGCACATACTACCTCAGCTTCGTATAAACGTGCAACGGTTAGTATTTACGGCTTGGAATACGTAGTCGCGGCCTCGGGAACGTTTTTGCGCCGCCAGGCACGCTGTTGCGTCGGCGGGTACAGATTTACGTTGTGAAGTTTAATTTTGTTGCCATTGTTTCGTACTTACGTGTTCAGGTTTGTTGTTACAGCCGCAAGTACGTACTTATAGCAGCAGCGACTTACATAATGCCGCAGTTTCGTATAAACGGGCATCGGCTAGTATTTATGGCTTGGAATAAATATTTGCGGCTTTGGGCACGTTTTTCCGCCACTAGGCACGCTGTTGCGTCGGCGGCTACAGATTTACGTTGTGGAGCTTAATTTTTGTCGCCATTGTTTCGTACTTACGTGTTCAGGTTTGTTGTTTCAGACCCAAGTACGTTCTTACGGCAACAGCAACGCACATACTGCCGCAGTTCCGTATAAACGCGCATCGGCTGGTATTTATGGCTTAGAATAAATATTTGCGGCTTTGGGCACGTTTTTCCGCCACTAGGCACGCTGTTGCGTCGGCGGCTACAGATTTACGTTGTGGAGCTATTTTTTGTCGCCTTTGTTTCGTACTTACGTGTTCAGGTTTGTTGTTACATCCGCAAGTACGTACTTATAGCAGCAGCCACTTACATAATGCCGCAGTTTCGTATCAAGGGGCATCGGCTAGTATTTATGGCTTGGAATAAATATTTGCGGCTTTGGGCACCTTTTTCCGCCACTAGGCACGCTGTTGCGTCGGCGGCTACAGATTTACGTTGTGGAGCTTAATTTGTGTCGCCATTGTTTCGTACTTACGTGTTCAGGTTTGTTGTTTCAGCCCCAAGTGCGTTCTTATGGCAACAGCAACGCACATACTACCTCAGTTTCGTATAAACGGGCAACGGTTAGTATTTACGGCTTGGAATACGTAGTCGCGGCCTCGGGAACCTTTTTTGCGCCGCCAGGCACGCTGTTGCGTCGGCTGGTACAGATTTACGTTGTGAAGTTTAATTTTGTTGCCATTGTTTCGTTCTTACGTGTTCAGGTTTGTTGTTTCAGCCCCAAGTACGTTCTTATGGTAACAGCAACGCACATACTGCCTCAGTTTCGTATAAACGGGCAACGGTTAGTATTTACGGTTTGGAATATGTAGTCGCGGCTTCGGGCACGCTGTTGCGTCGGCGTGTACAGATTTACGTTGTGAAGTTTAATTTTGTTGCCATTGTTTCATACTTACGTGTTCAGGTTTGTTGTTACATCCGCAAGTACGTACTTAGAGCAGCAGCGACTTACATAATGCCGCAGTTTCGTATCAACGGGCATCGGCTGGTATGTATGTCTTGGAATAAATATTTGCGGCTTTGGGCACCTTTTTCCGCCACTAGGCATGCTGTTGCGTCGGCGGCTACAGATTTACGTTGTGGAGCTTAATTTTTGTCGCCATTGTTTCGTACTTACGTGTTCAGGTTTGTTGTTTCAGCCCCAAGTACGTTCTTATGGCAACAGCAACGCAAATACTGCCTCCGTTTCGTATAAACGGGCAACGGTTAGTATTTACGGCTTGGAATACGTAGTCGCGGCATCGGGCACGTTTTTACGCCGCCAGGCACGCTGTTGCGTCGGCGGGTACAGATTTACGTTGTGAAGTTTAATTTTGTTGCCATTGTTTCGTACTTACGTGTTCAGGTTTGTTGTTACAGCCGCAAGTACGTACTTATAGCAGCAGCGACTTACATAATGCCGCAGTTCCGTATAAACGGGCATTGGCTGGTATTTATGGCTTGGAATAAATATTTGCGGCTTTGGGCACCTTTTTCCGCCACTAGGCACGCTGCTGCGTCGGCGAGTAGAGATTTACGTTGTGGAGCTTAATTTTTGTCGCCATTGTTTCGTACTTACGTGTTCAGGTTTGTTGTTTCAGCCCCAAGTACGTTCTTATGGCAACAGCAACGCACATACTACCTCAGCTTCGTATAAACGTGCAATGGTTAGTATTTACGGCTTGGAATACGTAGTCGCGGCCTCGGGAACGTTTTTGCGCCGCCAGGCACACTGTTGCGTCGGCGGGTACAGATTTACGTTGTGAAGTTTAATTTTGTTGCCATTGTTTCGTACTTACGTGTTCAGGTTTGTTGTTACAGCCGCAAGTACGTACTTATAGCAGCAGCGACTTACATAATGCCGCAGTTTCGTATAAACGGGCATCGGCTAGTATTTATGGCTTGGAATAAATATTTGCGGCTTTGGGCACGTTTTTCCGCCACTAGGCACGCTGTTGCGTCGGCGGCTACAGATTTACGTTGTGGAGCTTAATTTTTGTCGCCATTGTTTCGTACTTACGTGTTCAGGTTTGTTGTTTCAGACCCAAGTACGTTCTTACGGCAACAGCAACGCACATACTGCCGCAGTTCCGTATAAACGGGCATCGGCTGGTATTTATGGCTTAGAATAAATATTTGCGGCTTTGGGCACGTTTTTCCGCCACTATGCACGCTGTTGCGTCGGCGGCTACAGATTTACGTTGTGGAGCTTAATTTTTGTCGCCATTGTTTCGTACTTACGTGTTCAGGTTTGTTGTTTCAGCCCCAAGTACGTTCTTATGGCAACAGCAACGCAAATACTGCCTCCGTTTCGTATAAACGGGCAACGGTTAGTATTTACGGCTTGGAATACGTAGTCGCGGCATCGGGCACGTTTTTACGCCGCCAGGCACGCTGTTGCGTCGGCGGGTACAGATTTACGTTGTGAAGTTTAATTTTGTTGCCATTGTTTCGTACTTACGTGTTCAGGTTTGTTGTTACAGCCGCAAGTACGTACTTATAGCAGCAGCGACTTACATAATGCCGCAGTTCCGTATAAACGGGCATTGGCTGGTATTTATGGCTTGGAATAAATATTTGCGGCTTTGGGCACCTTTTTCCGCCACTAGGCACGCTGATGCGTCGGCGAGTAGAGATTTACGTTGTGGAGCTTAATTTTTGTCGCCATTGTTTCGTACTTACCTGTTCAGGTTTGTTGTTTCAGCCCCAAGTACGTTCTTATGGCAACAGCAACGCACATACTACCTCAGCTTCGTATAAACGTGCAACGGTTAGTATTTACGGCTTGGAATACGTAGTCGCGGCCTCGGGAACGCTTTTGCGCCGCCAGGCACGCTGTTGCGTCGGCGGGTACAGATTTACGTTGTGAAGTTTAATTTTGTTGCCATTGTTTCGTACTTACGTGTTCAGGTTTGTTGTTACAGCCGCAAGTACGTACTTATAGCAGCAGCGACTTACATAATGCCGCAGTTTCGTATAAACGGGCATCGGCTAGTATTTATGGCTTGGAATAAATATTTGCGGCTTTGGGCACGTTTTTCCGCCACTAGGCACGCTGTTGCGTCGGCGGCTACAGATTTACGTTGTGGAGCTTAATTTTTGTCGCCATTGTTTCGTACTTACGTGTTCAGGTTTGTTGTTTCAGCCCCAAGTACGTTCTTACGGCAACAGCAACGCACATACTGCCGCAGTTCCGTATAAACGGGCATCGGCTGGTATTTATGGCTTAGAATAAATATTTGCGGCTTTGGGCACGTTTTTCCGCCACTATGCACGCTGTTGCGTCGGCGGCTACAGATTTACGTTGTGGAGCTTAATTTTTGTCGCCATTGTTTCGTACTTACGTGTTCAGGTTTGTTGTTTCAGCCCCAAGTACGTTCTTATGGCAACAGCAACGCAAATACTGCCTCCGTTTCGTATAAACGGGCAACGGTTAGTATTTACGGCTTGGAATACGTAGTCGCGGCATCGGGCACGTTTTTACGCCGCCAGGCACGCTGTTGCGTCGGCGGGTACAGATTTACGTTGTGAAGTTTAATTTTGTTGCCATTGTTTCGTACTTACGTGTTCAGGTTTGTTGTTACAGCCGCAAGTACGTACTTATAGCAGCAGCGACTTACATAATGCCGCAGTTCCGTATAAACGGGCATTGGCTGGTATTTATGGCTTGGAATAAATATTTGCGGCTTTGGGCACGTTTTTCCGCCACTAGGCACGCTGATGCGTCGGCGAGTAGAGATTTACGTTGTGGAGCTTAATTTTTGTCGCCATTGTTTCGTACTTACCTGTTCAGGTTTGTTGTTTCAGCCCCAAGTACGTTCTTATGGCAACAGCAACGCACATACTACCTCAGCTTCGTATAAACGTGCAACGGTTAGTATTTACGGCTTGGAATACGTAGTCGCGGCCTCGGGAACGTTTTTGCGCCGCCAGGCACGCTGTTGCGTCGGCGGGTACAGATTTACGTTGTGAAGTTTAATTTTGTTGCCATTGTTTCGTACTTACGTGTTCAGGTTTGTTGTTACAGCCGCAAGTACGTACTTATAGCAGCAGCGACTTACATAATGCCGCAGTTTCGTATAAACGGGCATCGGCTAGTATTTATGGCTTGGAATAAATATTTGCGGCTTTGGGCACGTTTTTCCGCCACTAGGCACGCTGTTGCGTCGGCGGGTAGAGATTTACGTTGTGGAGCTCAATTTTTGCCGCCATTGTTTCGTACTTACGTGTTCAGGTTTGTTGTTTCAGCCCCAAGTACGTTCTTATGGCAACAGCAACGCAAATACTGCCTCAGTTTCGTATAAACGGGCAACGATTAGTATTTACGGCTTGGAATACGTAGTCGCGGTTTCCGGTACGCTTTTGCGCCGCCAGGCACGCTGTTGCGTCGGCGGGTACAGATTTACGTTGTGAAGTTTAATTTTGTTGCCATTGTTTAGTACTTACGTGTTCAGGTTTGTTGTTTCAGCCCCAAGTACGTTCTTATGGCAACAGCAACGCAAATACTGCCTCCGTTTCGTATAAACGGGCAACGGTTAGTATTTACGGCTTGGAATACGTAGTCGCGGCATCGGGCACGTTTTTACGCCGCCAGGCACGCTGTTGCGTCGGCGGGTACAGATTTACGTTGTGAAGTTTAATTTTGTTGCCATTGTTTCGTACTTACGTGTTCAGGTTTGTTGTTACAGCCGCAAGTACGTACTTATAGCAGCAGCGACTTACATAATGCCGCAGTTCCGTATAAACGGGCATCGGCTGGTATTTATGGCTTGGAATAAATATTTGCGGCTCTGGGCACGTGTTTCCGCCACTAGGCACGCTGTTGCGTCGGCGGGTAGAGATTTACGTTGTGGAGCTTAATTTTTGTCGCCATTGTTTCGTACTTACGTGTTCAGGTTTGTTGTTTCAGCCCCAAGTACGTTCTTATGGCAACAGCAACGCACATACTGCCTCAGTTTCGAATAAACGGTCAACGGTTAGTATTTACGGCTTGGAATACGTAGTCGCGGCTTCCGGCACGTTTTTGCGCCGCCAGGCACGCTATTGCGTCGGCGGGTACAGATTTACGTTGTGGAGCTTAATTTTTGTCGCCATTGTTTCGTACTTACTGCCTCAGTTTCGTATAAACAGGCACCGGTTAGTATTTACGGCTTGGAATATGTAGTCGCGGCTTCGGCACGTTTTTGCGCCGCCAGGCACGCTGTTGTGTCGGCGGGTACAGATTTACGTTGTGAAGTTTAATTTTCTTGCCATCGTTTCGTACTTACGTGTTCAGATTTGTTGTTACATCCGCAAGTACGTACTTATAGCAGCAGCGATCTACATAATGCCGCAGTTCCGTATAAACGTGCATCGGCTGGTATTCATGGCTTGGAATAAATATTTGCGGCTCTGGGCACGTTTTTCCGCCACTAGGCACGCTGTTGCGTCGGCGGCTACAGATTTACGTTGTGGAGCTATTTTTTGTCGCCTTTGTTTCGTACTTACGTGTTCAGGTTTGTTGTTACATCCGCAAGTACGTACTTATAGCAGCAGCCACTTACATAATGCCGCAGTTTCGTATCAAGGGGCATCGGCTAGTATTTATGGCTTGGAATAAATATTTGCGGCTTTGGGCACCTTTTTCCGCCACTAGGCACGCTGTTGCGTCGGCGGCTACAGATTTACGTTGTGGAGCTTAATTTGTGTCGCCATTGTTTCGTACTTACGTGTTCAGGTTTGTTGTTTCAGCCCCAAGTGCGTTCTTATGGCAACAGCAACGCACATACTACCTCAGTTTCGTATAAACGGGCAACGGTTAGTATTTACGGCTTGGAATACGTAGTCGCGGCCTCGGGAACCTTTTTTGCGCCGCCAGGCACGCTGTTGCGTCGGCTGGTACAGATTTACGTTGTGAAGTTTAATTTTGTTGCCATTGTTTCGTTCTTACGTGTTCAGGTTTGTTGTTTCAGCCCCAAGTACGTTCTTATGGTAACAGCAACGCACATACTGCCTCAGTTTCGTATAAACGGGCAACGGTTAGTATTTACGGTTTGGAATATGTAGTCGCGGCTTCGGGCACGCTGTTGCGTCGGCGTGTACAGATTTACGTTGTGAAGTTTAATTTTGTTGCCATTGTTTCATACTTACGTGTTCAGGTTTGTTGTTACATCCGCAAGTACGTACTTAGAGCAGCAGCGACTTACATAATGCCGCAGTTTCGTATCAACGGGCATCGGCTGGTATGTATGTCTTGGAATAAATATTTGCGGCTTTGGGCACCTTTTTCCGCCACTAGGCATGCTGTTGAGTCGGCGGCTACAGATTTACGTTGTGGAGCTTAATTTTTGTCGCCATTGTTTCGTACTTACGTGTTCAGGTTTGTTGTTTCAGCCCCAAGTACGTTCTTATGGCAACAGCAACGCACATACTGCCGCAGTTCCGTATAAACGGGCATCGGCTGGGATTTATGGCTTAGAATAAATATTTGCGGCTTTGGGCACGTTTTTCCGCCACTATGCACGCTGTTGCGTCGGCGGCTACAGATTTACGTTGTGGAGCTAATGTTTGTCGCCATTGTTTCGTACTTACGTGTTCAGGTTTGTTGTTTCAGCCCCAAGTACGTTCTTATGGCAACAGCAACGCAAATACTGCCTCCGTTTCGTATAAACGGGCAACGGTTAGTATTTACGGCTTGGAATACGTAGTCGCGGCATCGGGCACGTTTTTACGCCGCCAGGCACGCTGTTGCGTCGGCGGGTACAGATTTACGTTGTGAAGTTTAATTTTGTTGCCATTGTTTCGTACTTACGTGTTCAGGTTTGTTGTTACAGCCGCAAGTACGTACTTATAGCAGCAGCGACTTACATAATGCCGCAGTTCCGTATAAACGGGCATTGGCTGGTATTTATGGCTTGGAATAAATATTTGCGGCTTTGGGCACCTTTTTCCGCCACTAGGCACGCTGCTGCGTCGGCGAGTAGAGATTTACGTTGTGGAGCTTAATTTTTGTCGCCATTGTTTCGTACTTACGTGTTCAGGTTTGTTGTTTCAGCCCCAAGTACGTTCTTATGGCAACAGCAACGCACATACTACCTCAGCTTCGTATAAACGTGCAACGGTTAGTATTTACGGCTTGGAATACGTAGTCGCGGCCTCGGGAACGTTTTTGCGCCGCCAGGCACGCTGTTGCGTCGGCGGGTACAGATTTACGTTGTGAAGTTTAATTTTGTTGCCATTGTTTCGTACTTACGTGTTCAGGTTTGTTGTTACAGCCGCAAGTACGTACTTATAGCAGCAGCGACTTACATAATGCCGCAGTTTCGTATAAACGGGCATCGGCTAGTATTTATGGCTTGGAATAAATATTTGCGGCTTTGGGCACGTTTTTCCGCCACTAGGCACGCTGTTGCGTCGGCGGCTACAGATTTACGTTGTGGAGCTTAATTTTTGTCGCCATTGTTTCGTACTTACGTGTTCAGGTTTGTTGTTTCAGACCCAAGTACGTTCTTACGGCAACAGCAACGCACATACTGCCGCAGTTCCGTATAAACGGGCATCGGCTGGTATTTATGGCTTAGAATAAATATTTGCGGCTTTGGGCACGTTTTTCCGCCACTAGGCACGCTGTTGCGTCGGCGGCTACAGATTTACGTTGTGGAGCTATTTTTTGTCGCCTTTGTTTCGTACTTACGTGTTCAGGTTTGTTGTTACATCCGCAAGTACGTACTTATAGCAGCAGCCACTTACATAATGCCGCAGTTTCGTATCAAGGGGCATCGGCTAGTATTTATGGCTTGGAATAAATATTTGCGGCTTTGGGCACCTTTTTCCGCCACTAGGCACGCTGTTGCGTCGGCGGCTACAGATTTACGTTGTGGAGCTAATTTTTGTCGCCATTGTTTCGTACTTACGTGTTCAAGTTTGTTGTTTCAGCCCCAAGTACGTTCTTATGGCAACAGCAACGCACATACTGCCTCCGTTTCGTATAAACGGGCAACGGTTAGTATTTACGGCTTGGAATACGTAGTCGCGGCATCGGGCACGTTTTTGCACCGCCAGGCACGCTGTTGCGTCGGCGGGTACAGATTTACGTTGTGAAGTTTAATTTTGTTGCCATTGTTTCGTACTTACGTGTTCAGGTTTGTTGTTACAGCCGCAAGTACGTACTTATAGCAGCAGCGACTTACATAATGCCGCAGTTCCGTATAAACGGGCATCGGCTGGTATTTATGGCTTGGAATAAATATTTGCGGCTCTGGGCACGTTTTTCCGCCACTAGGCTCGCTGTTGCGTCAGCGGCTACAGATTTACGTTGTGGCGCTTAATTTTTGCCGCCATTGTTTCGTACTTACGTGTTCAGGTTTGTTGTTTCAGCCCTAAGTACGTTCTTATGGCAACAGCAACACACATACTGCCTCAGTTTCGTATAAACGGGCAACGGTTAGTATTTACGGCTTGGAATACGTAGTCGCGGCTTCGGGCACGTTTTTGCGCCGCCAGGCACGCTGTTGCGTCGGCGGCTACAGATTTACGTTGTGGAGCTTAATTTTTGTCGCCATTGTTTCGTACTTACGTGTTCAGGTTTGTTGTTACAGCCGCAAGTACGTACTTATAGCAGCAGCGTCTTACATAATGCCGCAGTTCCGTATAAACGTGCATCGGCTGGTATTTATGGCTTGGAATAAATATTTGCGGCTCTGGGCACGTTTTTCCGCCACTAGGCACGCTGTTGCGTCGGCGGCTACAGATTTACGTTGTGGAGCTTAATTTTTGTCGCCATTGTTTCGTACTTACGTGTTCAGGTTTGTTGTTTCAGCCCCAAGTACGTTTTTATAGCAGCAGCGACTTACATAATGCCGCAGTTTCGTATAAACGGGCATCGGCTAGTATTTATGGCTTGGAATACATATTTGCGGCTTTGGGCACCTTTTTCTGCCACTAGGCACGCTGTTGCGTCGGCTGGTACAGATTTACGTTGTGGAGCTTAATTTTTGTCGCCATTGTTTCGTACTTACGTGTTCAGGTTTGTTGTTTCAGCCCCAAGTACGTTCTTATGGCAACAGCAACGCACATACTGCCTCAGTTTCGTATAAACGGGCAACGGTTAGTATTTACGGCTTGGAATACGTAGTCGCGGATTCGGGCACGTTTTTGCGCCGCCAGGCACAGATTTACGTTGTGGAGCTTAATTTTTGTCGCCATTGTTTCGTACTTACGTGTTCAGGTTTGTTGTTTCAGCCCCAAGTACGTTCTTATGGCAACAGCAACGCACATACTGCCTCAGTTTCGTATAAACGGGCAACGGTTAGTATTTACGGCTTGGAATACGTAGTCGCGGATTCGGGCACGTTTTTGCGCCGCCAGGCACAGATTTACGTTGTGGAGCTTAATTTTTGTCGCCATTGTTTCGTACTTACGTGTTCAGGTTTGTTGTTACAGCCGCAAGTACGTACTTATAGCAGCAGCGACTTACATAATGCCGCAGCTTCGTATCAACGGGCGTCGGCTGGTATTTACAGCTTGGAATACGTAGACGCGGCTTTGGGCACGTTTTTGCGGCGCTAGGCACGCTGTTGCATCGACGGGTACAGGGTTAGGTTTAGAATGATGAACACGTTAGCCAATATATCTATCTTTTACTGAGACAAGTGATGGCAAAGTTTTAATTTCTATAATTATTAATTGTTACTCGAATGTTGCTTTCATTGTCTACATGTAATGAAAACCAGTGCTGAGTATTTGTGCCTTGTGCCAATTGTCCAGCGTATTATCATATTTTTCCCAATGTCTATAATGTACACCCACCTTTCAGTTTTACAATGTTGCCTTTTCTCCCAGGTCTACACAATGTGCCCCCCTACAACAGCCCTACCAAATGCGCCCAGTTTTCCAAGCCCTGCGATATGCGCTTTCCACCACTACTGCAATCTGCCCTTAATCCACTCCTAGAATCTTCTCCCTCCACCCAGCATTACGATGTTCGCCTCCTTCACATTCTGCGCTCAGTCTTCCTATTCATAGAAAGATCGACTGCTTCTCCGAGCGCTGAATAATGCAAATCATACAAAATTAGTGGCTCCTGATTCTCCATACGAAATTCTACATACGAATCAACTCTACATTGTGCTCTATTTCTACATATACGATGTACTGTACACCCTCTTTTTATAGCACATCTTTGAACTACCATGTGCTCCAGAGCTCACAACCCGACGATGTACTCTCCATTTAGACTAGAGTCTAGAGTACTCTCATCTCTCAAACTTTTGAAAAGGCGTGCTTTTCTCACATTCACAATATATCTCTCTTTCTCCTATCTCTACATTGAGCACTGCTCAACAATGTATTCTACAAGTACTGCCGATCATTCTCCTTTATACGCAGACTGAAAAAAATGCAGTTGAATACAATTAACTGGAGTACCTACCACCGCAATAGAAAAATATTATTTTCTATATTATTATAAAATAAAAAATCTGTCAAAATGTTAAATGCTTCACGCCAATTTATATGACATATAATAACTCCACATGACCCTCTAGACATTCTTGTAATCTTCACCAATGAACCGTATCTGTAACCATCAACCATGATCGCACCCTTCACCGAACAGTAGTGTCAGTATACTAACTATTCATACGTTGTAGTCTTCAGAGTAAAAGAACAACATCTTAAAGAAAGTACGGTGCTTTGGTTTGCATGGTTTTATGTATGTGTTGAAAGTTAGAAACGCGATGGGATGGCTGCTAATTTGTTTGATCCGAGGTAGGCTAGATAAAGACTGTCTTAGGTTTACAAAACAACAGATATGCGGAAACAGGAGACTGAAATCAGTTATAACATTACCAGAGTAAAACTCTGCACTTCCTACAATTAACCGATATACATCGGAGTGAACAACGGATGCTCATGTTGGCGGAAGTTCGATATATGTGTATCTATTGATTTTTAAAAAATTGATTCATTTCTTTCGAATGGTACATAATATGTTGACACAGGTTCGATCGATCGATAGTTCAACAGAACTTTAAAATAGCATCAATAATTTCAGTTGGGTGGGAACAATAATTGATTATTGACAGACAGTTGTTGACAAGCTGTAGAAGTTATACATCTTCAGCTGCTTCACCGCGAACAAAACAATTGCTATTCACGGTGTCTTCGCGTTTTGAGTTCCAATTCAACCGAGGTCGACTTTGCCTTTCATGTTTCGGTGACCGATATAATAAGTACCAGTGAAACATTAGGGTTGATGTAATCGACTTAGCCGCACAACCGAATTTGCTGGCCTTGAGCCAAAATTTGAAATAATTATTATTTACTGTGGGAAAGACGATGAGATGGCAGAATTGTTAACGTGTTAAACAAAATGCTTAGCTGCGTTTCTTTTCTCTCCTTATATTCCGAGTACAGCTACCGCCATAATCGGCTTTGCGATTCAACATTACGCACTCGATAAAATATGTACAAGTGAAGAACCTCCATCTGCACATGTAATAGACATTTCACCTTTCCTCAGAATTGCTGTCCATATGCTGAAATTATAATTATTTTCAGTGAAAGACGGGTATACATTTCACATTTTAGTTATTTTTGCAGTGAGTTTGTCTGATCTTCCTGCCATTTATGAAAGATCTACAATTATTCAGAAACGCGTCCCTTTGTGCAGTCAAGTAATAGAAATAGCATCAATATCTCCCTGATATTACATCTCTGCAATTTTAAAACACGAGAGACACACAAATGAAATGTACCCCTAGACAAACCGAATAAGCGACAGCGTACATAACATGGAATATCTTTGATCACAGATCTGTTGAATCTGGATTGACCCGGGGTTAAATGATAGCTCAAACATCTTCA
This sequence comes from Octopus bimaculoides, assembly GCF_046866305.1. Classification (NCBI taxonomy): domain Eukaryota; kingdom Metazoa; phylum Mollusca; class Cephalopoda; order Octopoda; family Octopodidae; genus Octopus; species Octopus bimaculoides. The sequence continues at coordinate 3,855,419 of NC_142951.1, forward strand.
ACAATATTTGTCTTCATATTTAGCTTATCTTTCAGACATCTCCTAAAATATAACTATATCTCAATAATAATGGGCACGATATTTTTCTCCACTCACAATCGCATAAGCAGAATTCACCATAATATATATATATATATAAACTTAGATACGTTTCCACGTGTATGTATGTGTATGTGAGTGTACACCTAGCATCAATATTATTTTTGATATTACGTACATACATATGTATCAATGATGTCTCTCTCTCTCTCTCTCTCTTATATATATATATATACGCACACAAGTGTATGCGCGCGTTCCCTGTGTCTGTGTTTATTTATTTATTTGTGTACAATCTATTTATTTCAATCAGACTTAACCGTCCGAATTTTGCAATAGTTTGAGATGAAACAGATCATTCTATTGAATTCAGCTCGCCATCCGGAAACCTATTTACTGCATTCAAGTTCTTTTTGAATAGCACCATGCTGATGGCGGTCACGCTAGCGATGACGGAGACGTTGACGCTGATGAGTACGGCGACGACGACCATGATGATGGAAATTGTGATAGCTTCTCTACTAATCATGATTTTTAAATTCTTTTTGTTACGAATGTGTAACGATAACACCACCTTCCGTTCTTCTCCAACAGCACCAGCAAAACGAATGTAACTAATACATTACTTCATGAAGCTTTTACTCGAGAAATTTCTTTTCAAATGTTTTTCTTCTTAATGCTGCTTTTGTTTAGACTCAGGTCTGCTCTGATTAAACACATGGGATATAGAAGCATATTTCACGCTACAAATCCGTAATTTATTCCATTTTCAGGTGTCTCTAGTATTCCTGTCTGACAAAGAGAGCCATGATTCGGGCCCTTTATGCGCAGATGTCCACAACGTTTATATATGTTTGTTTTTGTTTGTTTTTTTGTCTCTCGCTTGTCTACAACATAAAAAACTTATCTTACTGAATGACGCTTCTGGACAATAGAATCATCGCTGGTATTGCTGTAAAATTCTCGTGGTTCCGGGCGATCCGGGCGATCAGGAAAACTGTCTTGACTGATTTGAAGGCGAGTCTATTGCACGGTTACGCATATGGAGCTGACTGGGCTGGGAAAACTGAAATGGAGAGTCTTGGGAAAGAACCCACATTTTTGCAAAACCCGAACGACTAACGTCACCAATCTAGTCATTACTAGTCTTTCTGGGTGAAATCAGGTCCATCAAATAGAAGCCCTTGAAAATTGTCAACGAATTTAATTACCTAGGCAGCAATATCGTGTTCACTGAAAAACATTAAATCTCGCGTTGCTAAGGCTTGGGCAGCTGTAGACAGTCTTAAAACAATATGGACACTACTGAAGGCAACTCTACCAGAAAAATTGAAGAGACAATTCTTCAGAGCAGTTGCTGAATCTGTGTTTGGATATGGATCTCTGACTTGGAATGTCACCGAGCGACTCAGGTGCATGCTGGATGGTGCCTACACCAGAATGTTACGTGCAGTGCTCAAAATCTCTTGGAGGAAGCGCTCAACAAAAACAAACACGGTTAAATGGGAGTGTACCAAACTTTCTCATCAACCATGCACGAGCGGAGGTTTGCTGGCCAATGCTGGAGAAGTAAAGAAGAACTTGTGTGTAATGTGTGGCTGTGGATACTACATCATGGTACCACAGCAGCTTGATGACCAAAGAGGACGTATATACAACAGCTTCCAGAACATGTTGGGCGCCATGTTGAAGACCTAAAAACACTAATGGCAGATCCGGAGGGAAGGCGAGAGGTAGTCAGGCTGGCCTGCGCAATCAACCTGACTCGATGATGCCTTGATATATACTCTAAATGTATGTAAATTCCAGTAAGGGTGCTAGAACACCTATATTGCTAGAAATAATAGCCAAAATACTCTCATGTTGTAGTTAAAGCACAAATGTACACATATATATTCTTAAATACAGTATGAGAGTATGTTAGCTGTTATTTATAACAATGAAGGTCATCTGACAACCTTAGTCGCATTTACTCACATTTGAATTACGTAGTGAATCACTGTATGTATGTATGTATATATATATATATATATATATATATATATATATATATATATATATATATATATATAGAGAGAGAGAGAGAGAGAGAGAGAGAGAGAGAGAGAGAGAGAGAGAGAGAGAGAGAGAGAGAGGTTGAGAGACAATGGGTATATACATATACAAAATTATATTCATGTACAAGGGGCACACGCATTTCAACATCTGTTTGTGCTTGTATGAATGTTAATGCACATTCTTTACCCCACCTATGCAAACAAACATGAAATTGAAATTAAATTTTCCTCATTTGCCAACCTTATCGCTTTCTCTCTTCTGTGAAAATGTATAGCAAACGAAACACTAGACTGTTTCTTCCTCGGCTTTATTAATTTACATTCTATAATACTTTGACTACTGTTGATTAGAACACTTTACAACTAACATGCTTTCGCTTGTATGCCCGTATTTCGTTTTATGCTCTTACATATATGACTGTACCGTGGCAGAAACTTAATTGCTATAAGTAAGGAGTTGAAAGATTACGTAAATTCCCTCGATTCTATGTGTGTTTCCGCTTTTACAGCGCAACTTACCACTTAGACAATAGAAGTCGATGGCATATGTACTGGATTGAAAGTTCAAATAAACTGGAATTGATATGATCGATACAATTCTCAGCTGTTGAGTCCCAGCACGGCCATGATCCAATCACAAACACAGTAAAATAATACAAGAATATAGGAAAACAATGACTGAGTCATATTGAACTAAAACAAAGGAAATTTAAAAGTTCAACCGCTTAAAATTTATTAAAATTTTGCTAAGAACATCATAATAGCTCCAGAAATTATTTTAACATGAAAGAGAAAAACACATTTAAATATAATAAAAATAACGTAGATTCGAAATAAACATTATAAAGCTTGATGAACAATACTACAATTCTTTCTTATTTGTTACCGAAAACGACTGCAGTTTTTTGGAATAATAGTAGTTGTAGTTTTAGTTTTGAAAAATCGATTGTCCTCAACGCCATATTTCACTACTGTACGTTCATGAACCAAAATTTGTTGTAAAATTTCAATCAATATTTCCTATGACAATGCATCGATAGACAACTGATCAATTTTTCTGTTTTAAAATATTTCGCAAATTTCATTTGTAATTTTCTTTTGTTTGTTTATAAATTATATATGTATATAATATATATTTTTCAAAATTCATTGTCTTCTATTTTCTAGTAATATATTTTTTTTTATATATTTTCAAATACGGTGTACTTTTTGAAAGACCTTATATTCATCAGTTTAAAATGTTAACGTTATATTCACTTTTTCCATTTTTTTTACGAATGATGTTTCTTTAATTTACAAAATTGTCTATTTTTGTATTAATATTTGTCATTGTTTTTAGAAGCAAATAATTATTAAACACCGATAAAAGGAACATTGGTTCGGTATGAGAAATACATAATACTCCTAACTCAGTCATTGCTATATCCATTTATGTTGTATTCCCTCTTGATGTCGCTCCAGATTTAATCACTTTATTTCTTCACCTTCAAATTAAGCCGAAATATCTAAATATTGATGCAGATTAAACATATTCAATTAAAATTTTTAAAAATGCGTGATCTTCAGCTACTATAATGTATTATGTTGGATTCATACAAATCATATAATATTGTATCTAGAATAGGATATCTCATGTTCAACTCACTACTCTACTGAAATTCTGTTTTACCTGGATTTCAAAGGGCCAACCTTGTCACACACTGTGTCACGCTGAATCTCCTCGAGAACTATGTTAAGGGTACAAGTGTCTGCGGAATGCTCAACCACTTGCACGTTAATTTCACGAGCAGTCTATTCCGTTGATCGGATCAACTGGAACCCTCGTCGTCGTAAATGACGGAGTGCCATGATCACTATGTATATATAAATTAAATATAGAGATATTCTATTGCCATTCAGTAACTTATTTATATTACAATATTACCTAAATACTATGAATATGATATATACCATAAAACGTAACATAATATTATATAAATAATTATAAAAACCGTAAAAGTTCAACAAATTGTTTCGGCTTTTATATATGTTTTCTGATATACATTATCACAGTTCAATTATATATAAGCCACTTCAAGGTAAATCGATTTACCCTGAAGTGGCTTATATATACTTGAACTGTGATAATGTATATCAGAAAACATATATAAAGGCCGAAACAATTTGTTGGACTTTTACAGTTTGTATAAATATTTATATAATATTATGTTACGTTTTATGGTATATATCATATTCATAGTATTTAAAGTAATATTGTAATATAAATAAGTTACTGAATGGCAATAGAATATCTCTATATTTAATTTATCTTTATTATTGAATTATACCAATATTTACATGGTATCCAACTGAAATACCTGTGAATTGGATTCGAAGGATTTCTTTTCCTCAGTTTGTTATATATATATATATATATATATATATACCTGTATAATTTATATATTATGTCTAATCCTGTCTAATTGTGTATTTACATCTCTATACCAGAAAAGCTGAATTCTTCTTTACACCATCCCTCGGATCTAGGCCTCGGTAAAGATTTCGTTGTGTAATTTCAAATCATTTGAGCATTGCTACACGCTCCTTCCCCACCTCTCTCTCTCTTTCACCCACACACGTATATATGTATGATAAGAATTACGTTAGGTTTATGTGGGTGCAAATATAAACTTGCAGAATATAATTTGACACATTGCAATTGTATAACGAATATCAACCTTGTTAGCTTACCTCTGGTTGATATTACAAGTAATGGGAATTCTGAAGGGAGAGGAATGTAGGGGCGTTACTGGAGTGTAGTGTAGGGGCGTCTTTTAACTCCCATTACTCCTAGGCTCATTCTGACCTGAATTGGTATAAACTGTCAGCGTCCCGTCAATAGGTTTAACATTTTCTGAAGGGCTCCTGAACGAAATCTTTGCTCCGTCGAAGGCAATCGATATCGGAGAAAGAAAATTCCAAACTTAATATCCTCTTCCAACACGCTCTATACCATCGCAGAAGTGCATGGCTTCTAGAAAGTCCATGAGGTATGTCCAGTAACCTATATTCATACTATGATGGCAACTGTCTCATGCCAGCGCACATTTTGCCGCAGGCGGAGAGAGAGATTTAAGTGTTTCCACTGGAGGAAATAGAGAAAATTACAGTTATTGTGAAATATTTATTTCGGCAATATTTTCATTGATGCGGTATGTGTAAGAGAATCATTAGAACATAAGATATATGTTGTGTTGCACAGGTAAATATTTTATGCACCGTGCGATCTAATATCAACCAAGTCTAGTTTGCATCTCTCGTTTGATGTTATCCCATACAGTGTAGAACGAAGTGACAAAGACTAGTCAATGTCTAGAGAACGAATCCTATAAAAGAATAGAATAATGTTCTTCTACTTTATTTTTCTTAAGAGTATATATTTACATGATTAATTTGTATACTCTTGAAGATAGAAAAACTTCTTTTAATATTCAATTCTTCTTTTATATCTTATATTTTTGTGAGAATTCAAAATTTGTTAATTTGTTGTGATTCGTAGCATTTTCTCTTAGTTCATAGCTGAATATACAAACTCTTTGATAGAATCATAAATTATTTCTAGAAAGAAACACTCCAATAACAAAATGACGGAAGATAATAAATAAATATTAAAAGCTTCTTCAAAAATATAAATATTTCACAAAGAAATTTGTAAGACATAATTTTCAAAACTTTCATGTCTTCCTACCAAATAAAAATCAATTTTCGTGTCAAATTTAAAAGGAAAGTGAACAACGTTAAAAGTTGCCTCAAACTCTTCATGGATATCTTTATAAAATGGCGGCATACATTTAAACATGTAGCCATATTTTTTCATAAAGGATTCTAACATCTTTTGCGTTTGATTCCTTAAATAGGAGTATTTCCTTTTCCTTTTTTATCTTTTTTATATTCTAGTATTCTGTAGAGGCAAATTCGTAAAAACATTAAACTTCTATGACAATGACAACTACTCAAAAGATATTAGTAATTTACTATTTCTTCACAAAGCGTGTCTTTCAAGTCGGAATTATTTTTACAGTAGTATTTGAAGTAACCCGGTCTATCCGATTTATGCCTTCGTCTTTTCTTTCTTGCCTGCTTGGTATTTTTCTCTCTTTTATTTATATATGTATCTTGTTTATTAAATGTTTAAATTTATATAATAATAAGTCGCCTTTCAATGGACTTCTCCTGTCTCTCTCTCCCGTTTCATGCTCTTACACATATACTTTATCAATTTTATGCATTTCATTAGCTATGAAAATATTCAAATCAAATATGTAATATTAACATATATGTATAGGTTTTCCGATACGGAATATATCCACGTTCGATAACACTAAATCCCTAACTTGCGAAACGATGCTTACAATGATTGCAAAGATATGTGCATATACACACCGCTCTAGATTACACACATACCTACATACAAGCATATAAGTGTTTGAGTATGTGTGTATGTGTCAATGCTGATGTTGTGTGAATAATTGAAACGCCCACGTACATTTGTAAGTAATAACGGGAATAGACCCGGAGCTAAGAATATAATTCATTCTGAGTTAATATCCATGGCAACCTGTCTAATGACACTCAGATGATTGATTACTTTGTTTTGGTTCTCAGTGTTAGCAGTGGTCGTGTAGTTTTCTAATAAATTATTAGTTTCTAGGTTTGCCACAAGGCCAGCAATTTCGGGGGATGGTCTAAATCGATTATATTGGCACCACTGCTCATTTATTTCTTGACCCCGAAAGGAGAAAAGGCAAAGTTGAGCGTGGCATCTTTTGAATTCAGAATGTCAAATCGGAAGAACTGCTGCTAAACATTTTGTCTGGCGCTGTACAAAATTCTTCCAGTTCACCGTCTTAAATTTCGTAATAGTGAAGAGACCATGTTGTGTTATAAGCCCAGCGACTCTATGGTTAGAAAATACGACGGTCTCTTCATTTCGGGATAAGGTAAAATATGATATGAGATTTAGCTGCAAATTCGTATTGGCTACGTGACATTGCTGCAGCTGAGTCCATGGCGTGTGGTATTATGTAATGGTGAGAAACACACCAATCCTTCCAAAGATGATCTCTGATGTTCCAGATGTGATCCCACTGCATTTACGTAGGCGTGTCTACGATCAGATTATCTAAAGCTTCCTCACTTTAATGAGACAAATTTGACAAAATTAAAGAATGGCGTACAAAATTCGGGGACGGTTTGTGTGCTGAAAAATATTTCTATGTAGTGGACTGTTGAAAACTGCAGTATTTACATATACGGCCAACAAATTTAAGTATAAAGTATTATCGGTGAACTGCCAGAGTGAGAAGAGTGTGGGACGAGATGTTTTGCGTTTCTTCCATTCGGAATTTACATAGAGAGTCAGATTTGCGTGTCATTCCTCTGCGCATCGATAAATACCGGACTCGAATTGTATAAGACTATCGGACACGTAAGAAGACATCGGATAGGTTGCTTTCTGCTGTTGTTTCCGGTACTCTACATTGCTTTTTCAATGAATTATCTACATTCTAGGTGATTTAAATGTAATATACTTGGTCATGTAGCTTAGACGTCACTTAACGAATGTTCGACGCAATAACTAAATACACTAGTAGACATGGAATTAATTTATATATATATATATATATAATCAAGAAGGATATCCAGAGGTAATGCAGTACGATAGTTTCATGCAACTCCATTTAATTGAACAATGCAATCAATACATCAATTTAAAATGCAGAGCAATCCTCAGCTGCACAAAGACATAGAATTTAATTAAATTAGGACAGATTAACACATTAATATAATTATATCTAGTTATAATTATACTAATGTGTCAATCTGTTCTAATTTCATTTAATTGTTCAATTAAATGGAGTTGCATGAAGCTATCCTACTGCATTATCTCTGGATGTCCTTGTTGCTTATTTTGATTTTAATAACCTTACTTTGAAATTGTATGGATAATAACTTACTAAATTCTGGTGACTCAACTTAAGTACCATATTCATGTGAATACATACTTTATATATATATAGATATATAAACGACGATATTTTTTTCAATTTCCGTCTATCAAATCCAGTCAAAAGGCGTTGGTCAACATGTGACTATAGTAGAAGACATTTCCTTAAGTTGTAACGCAGTGAGACTAAAACACGAACCTGTTTGGTTTAGCAGCAAGCTTCTAACTGCTCGACCACGCCTGCGCCTATATAAAAATATGTGTGTGTATGTGTTTCTGTGCGCTTGTGTATTTATATCTAGATATGTGCAGGTATAAATATTTAAAGAATTCATATGTTAATATCCATGATTAAATAAATGTTAGAGTCGTATTGTGTTCGTCTATACTTGTGTATGTGTTTGCTTATGTTGTTATGCGCTTGCAGGTTTGTGAAGCCGATATGGTAGAATTTGTATACAGTTCGGTCTGAACAACATAAAAAGAGTAAAAATGAAAACGCAAAGGGTGCGTTTGAGAATATTAATCAATATATTGATTGATCTGAGAGTGCAACGCTGGAATCAATGAAACTTTTGAAATCTAACCATTCCAAATTCGGTTTAGCATTTCGCCTACATACGCTACCATACCGCATACTCAAGCAGAAGTTTACCTGTACATATCTAATTCTTCTAGAGAATTCCGCCCGAAAATAAGTATATATATACATATATATATATATATATGTATATTCTTGTAGTACGCAAGTGTGTTAACCTGAATTAAAATATATAGACACACGGAGTTATCCGTATATATATATATATATATATATATATATATATATATATATATATATATATCATTAAACCTTGGGAGAGGCATTATGCCGGTAATAAACACACGCACTGGTTCAGTCCTTTATTAATTTATATAGTTTTTTGTTAAATTATTTCATTGCACTAGGATCGCTTCATGCAACTCCATTTAATTGAACAATTAAATGAAATTAGAACAGATTGACACATTAGTATAATTATAACTAGATATAATTATATTAATGTGTTAATCTGTCCTAATTTAATTAAATTCTATGTCTTTGTGCAGCTGAGGATTGCTCTGCATTTTAAATTGATGTATTGATTGCATTGTTCAATTAAATGGAGTTGCATGAAACTATCGTACTGCATTACCTCTGGATATCCTTCTTGATTATATATATATATATATATATATATATAAATTAATTCCATGTCTACTAGTGTATTTAGTTATTGCGTCGAACATTCGTTAAGTGACGTCTAAGCTACATGACCAAGTATAATTTAACAAAAAACTATATAAATTAATAAAGGACTGAAACAGTGCGTGTGTTTATTACCGGCATAATGCCTCTCCCAAGGTTTAATTGTATTTCTTTCAACACACGTATCCACATCAAGAATCTTGCACACGAAATACACATATATCCTTATACATTCATACCTACACACATCCACGGACACACACACATATTCATCACATCATTCGGGGTATTCGTTCCCCTCACGAGTATTTCCAACGTCCTGTGTATATCTATAACCTGCAATATTTTCACTTGACTAATTTTATTTTAGCTGAGAAGATATTTTATTTTCAATAAAATCAAAAATCAAATGCAATATATTCCTGGGTTTTATTATATTGATCCAGTATCAATCTTAATCGTCAATTGCTTGGTGTGATAATAGGACCTATATATATATACACGCACAAACATATATATATGCGCACATATATGCATACATAGTTGCATATACACACTTTGTGGTAAGATGTTCTAACAATGTTAATATAAAATGGAATTTCATTTTACACACACACACACATACATATATATATATATATATATAATTCCTGGGTACAGGTATTAAATGAAATTTGGAGAAAAGTGGATTAGCCGAAAGTTTGATAAAAGGCTTGCCCTTTTGTCCTTGTCTGCCTTCTAATTTCATTTTTCCTTGCGCCGGTATCTTCTACCATAGCAAAGCTTTGTGAGTGTATGTTTCTATACAATATATATATATATATATATATATATATATATATATATATATATATATATATATGTATATAAAGAGAGAGTGTGTGCCTTTGTGTCTGTCCTCCCATCACTGCATGACCACCGTTGCTGGTGCGTTTACGTTCCAGTAACCTAGCAATTCGGCAAAAGAGACCGACAGAATAAGTGCTAGGCTTTAAACATTAACCCTAGGTCGATTTATTCGACTAAATCTTTTGAAGACGGTGCTCCAGCTTTGCTGCGTGAAATAAGGAAAGCTACATATATATACAAAGACACAAACGCATACATGCAGAAACACCGTGAGGCACACACACATATGCATCACGTGTCTGGAATTGAGCAATTTATAAGATATCGAGTTCTAGTCTTCTCTATAACAACTCCCAACATGTAACATAGCAAATCATCGGTGAATAATTGATCAGTTTGCGAGACGTAATATCCAGAGGATGTAATTCCTAAGAATTGAATGCCTGGAATATATAAGATAACGTGTGTGGCCCTTAAAGCCATCTTTGATGTCAAGATCGATTTGGATCTCTTGGAATACTAGTCAAAAGGAAGCAGCATGTTAGACAGACAATCAACAAGGAACAACAAAACATAAACTAAAAAAAAAGAAAGAAAAATGCAATAAATATACAATAATTATATTGCTTTCAAAACCACTTCAATATGATAAAGAAAATGTGTGAAGATACAGAAGACAGACATTGTATCGAATCAATAATTACAATGGTAGTATTGTACGCTGCGAAATAAATCTTATGAAGCACCACCTATATTCTGCAGAACGTTGCGAGGTTAAGATAGAAAGCAACATACATCAAAAGAAAGAAAAAAACGCAAGGAAACAGAGAGAACAAACAATTTTTCCCCCCATTTCCCTGATAGATACACTCTTTTCTTAAACAAGTTCTTTTTTTTTTACCAACTGCCTGTAGTAAACGGTCTGACCTGATTCGATAATAGAATTACTGTTTAAACTATAATTTAATTCCAGACTCATTATTTGCACAGAATTGATCAATTCGAATCTATTTATCTACTTATTTATAATTTATTTAATTTCATTCGATATATGTATATGTGTATGTGTGTGCGTAATTTTGTCTGGCAACCATTGTTTTATATATATATATTTATATATATATATATATATACACATGTATATATAGTGTGTGTGTGTGTGTGCATGTTAATGGTATTATTATTATTATTATTTATCATTACCCATACATTTATTTATTAGTTTATTAGCTTTTATTTTTCTCTACTGACGAACATAACTTGAAGAAGATGCCAGAACATTTGGTAACGATAAAGATATATACTTAGACACAAAAATAAAAACGAGAAAATAAAGCCTAGAAAAAGAATTAAACATAGAATACAAAATGAATGATCTCTGCCAATCTCTGAAAAATTCTTATCTATGAAACGTAGATATAAGAAACACGTCGACAGCCTAATAAAGTTATATACATACATACATACATACATATATATATATATATATATATATATATATATATATATATATATATATATATACCTGACAAAAAGAGAACAACATTGTGACAGTTATATTGTTGTTATGACGACATGAATTTCACAAATATATAGAAACCTAAAATCACAATGATACTGAAATATTGATAAATGTTTCCTAGGCAAAACCGTAAATGTCACCTGATTCTGATAAAGATATATAACACAACTATTTTTTAAAATTCTTGTATCTCAATCAACAAATATCTGAAGAAATGACACAGTTGGATACTGTCACGCAGAATACTGTGTGATCTCTTCATATGTTCATCTACATTCTGTGACAGGTTCCTGTTGGCTTGATAAAGCTTTATGCCAATCGAGGTCCATTGAAATAAGAATCCATTGAATCCATGTATGTGGAAGCATTTGTGACTCGTAAACCAAGGTATAAATCTTTACTTCAGCCAACAAAACATTTGGGCGTGTCGAAAACCACTAGAGTGTGTGAACATAATATTCTTCCATGACACATTGAAGTCGCTTTACATTCTAAATTTCAGTAGTATAAATATCAATAATAATTATTATTTCTTTGCTACAAATGTTGATAGATGAACAACGAATCGATTAAACTGACTATTGAAACAAAGCCCGTATATGTTGTGGTAAAATGTCAGAATTAATTAGATTAACAAAGAAAAGATCGTTGATACTTGAATGCTTAAAGATAGATTTGAGAAAAAAAGCGATGAGATTTAGTTATGACCCTACGGTGGAGAAGCTGCTCACGTCCATCTTAGCTACATCACCTATGCAGTTTGTCACACTCATCAAAGATTGAGTTACACTCTTGTGCCGTTTTGTTTCATTCCACTGAAAGTCATACCTATGGCCTTTTCTTAAATTCTTGTAGATGTAGTATTCTCTACCGTTTTGTTACAACCCTGCAATATATAGTTATAGCATTGTTTCATTTGTTGGTCATTTTATTCAAATACAGACGTCATTCGCACATGATTCTGTGTTTGTTGGAAGTATACTGCTCCCTTTAAATAATTTAAGTGACTATACATCAGACCTAGATAAGTCCATTCTCAACCCTTTACTGCTAAACTAGCAGAATATTTATAAGTAACATCTAGAAGGAGTAGGAAGCTCCACATTTCATGAGTCGACAGAATATGCTTGAAATGGTTTGACTTACACCAGGAGTCAATGAATCATACGATTTGTGAAGTGTATGAGTTCAAAAAACAATCATTAGTTCACGTCCACCTACGTATTATACAAAAATGGTTTATTATATAAATATACAATGTGTTATAAATAAATTTATAATATGAATATACGGAATAAAAAAGAACTTTATTTGAAATCACCACAGCGGCTAAAAGTTAACAGATTTATTTTAGATTGAGTTCTTGCTAAATGGTTACACATAAGAACCTAAAACTCAAACTTTTATTACTGATTCGTTTTTCATCCTCGAGAAGGGAAATACATACTGGAGTCGTATACTTATACGTATTCTCAAGTCGTAAATAAGTATCATCTTTGAAATATAGCTATATTTATCCATACAAATATAGCGAGTTATTTCTAACAAGACTGCAGCCTCTAACATAGATTGTTAGTGCTGCTGATTCAAACAAAGTAGAACTGAAATCTGTTGACTTCCATTGTGTCCAGATGTATTTAATATAATATTGATCATTACTTATCCAATCGCCTATATGTATATTTGTACGCTTTCTAATGCTGTCTGCGCTCGAATCATACATGTGTGTGACTGCTTGTGCTCCTATGGGCATCGTTTAAATATGCAGAGCCATCATGTTTATATATAAACATGATGGCTCTGCATATTTAAATGATGCGCAACACACACACACACACATGTATATACGTATATACACTGATATATATACATATCTATGCACCTACGTATATACAGATATATATACGTATATATACACATATACTCACATACACACACACACACACACACATATATATATAAATATATATAGACACATACACACAAACATACAGATGTATGTGCAACAAACAGCTAGAGAAATGAATGAAAGCAAGGACTGTATGTGTGTGTGTTTGTATAAAAAAGAAAAGATAAGCAGAGGTTCAGAGAAGACGCAGAGAGAGAGAGAGAGAGAGAGAGAAACACATACACAGACAGAGAGAAGTTAGTTATAAAATCTGCAATAAACCTCGTTGGCAGAGGCGGGGGATATTGGCAGTGAAACAATCGGTAATCAATGGGAAATACAACAAAATACACAACACACTTGACTCTAGAATTAATGAGACACTTTTGTCAACAGCTTTATATATTTGCATGCCTGCAGCATTATTGTTTTAATAACTGACATATTTCACCTGATACTAAAACAGAAGACACAAAGTAGGGAGTAAAATTAAAATATTAGCAATGCGTCAAGAAATCAAGAAAAGCAATATAATATCAAATGAAGAAATCATTGATTTTATATATGTAATATATATATAGTGTCTGTGCACGCGTGTATGTGAGAATGTACGTATGTATATCTATCTGTGTATATATATGCATACATACACACACCGACACACACTCACGGTGAGATAAACTGGCATTTGTGTATATACATACGTTGCGTTTGTTTATGTACTCGCCACACCACGCCACATGTGTCTTGCTTGCGGCATTACTTAGTTTGGATTGAGATTTATCTTCCAAAACATGAATTACGATCGGAAATGGTCTTGCAAAATGAATACGTTGAAGTGGATATTTTCAAGAATGAAATGAATTCACCAAATTGATTCCAAATAACCTAAAACCATATTGAGTCTAAACGGTGAATACACACGCACGCACACAGACATATACACACCTACAATTAAAATATGTGAATTTTTGAGCGAGTCAATATTGATGTACAACTACGTGTTAGTAAGAACTGCTAAAACTTTTCAACGACAATTACTTTGAAATCTCACGTTATAGTTAAAATGAAGGTTCATTTATCGACCTCGAAAGATGCAAGCAAAGTTCCTCTTTTCCTCTAAGTGGCATTTGAATCCAGAATGTAAGAAGTCGAATGAAATTATATTTAGAAGGGAAATGATTAGTCTACTGCATGGAAAGAAGTACGTGGCTTATACTGTATTTTAATGGCGAGACAGAGATGAGAAACGAACTTTACATCAGAGGGATATGAACTATGGAAGTAAAACTGCGGAAATAATACAAAAATATCACTTCAGCGTTCCAACGATCCTGCCAGATCACCAAGAAAAATACACTTACACAAAAAAAAAAACAACTGAGAAGGGCTGTGAATTTTCATAGTCTTTATTCATCGGAATACAACTGGTGCTCATTCAGTTGAACACCGTATGTACAGGTGTGCTGTATAATCTAATTATGTGTGTGTGTGTGTGTGTGTTATACCGTGCATCTGCTTTAATTAAATTCGGCATTGAATACGATAAAACCATTTGAACTTCAAATGGATTTTGTTTTTGTTAGTGATGAATTTTAGTCTTTGGTTTCAAGGTACATGTAAACAATAACACACACACACACACACACACACACACACACACACACACACACACACACACACACACACACACACACACACACACACACACACACACACACACACACACACACACACACACACACAAACACACACACACGCACGCACGCATATATATATATATATATATATATATATATATATATATGGTGGGGTGCATATAGCTCTGCTGATATATAAGTCAATCTCCGAAATGAAAGAGTTACAAGTGACGCGTAAGTGAAACGATTAATGGTGCATAATACAAAATAATATTATAAACCACGTAACACATTAAGAATATATCATATTCTTACACAAACACACACACACACACACACACACACAGACACACACACACACACACACACATATATATATATATATATAGGTTATTCCCCCATAACTTTTATTTAAACTAACTATCAGTGAACATATTTGGTTTAAAGTTATAAAATGTCCTTTCTTTTAATGCTTTAATCACCGACTATTTAACGATCTTTTTTAAAACGTTGTATTTACATAAAACAGAGTTTAAAACATTTCAAACATGGTCACATTGAAAAATAAAAATTCAAAATCAAATCAAATAATCAAAAAAACATTCACAAAGAGATATCGATCGATTGTTTAATCAACCAAGCAATCAATCAGTCTACAAAAGAGAAACTATACAGAAAAAAAATAAAGATAGAAAGAAAATGCGTAAAACAACATGTGCGCAAATGGTGAAACGTATTTCTAGGTGGGGTGTATTTAAAAAAGTCAATTTTTATTTTATTTTTTATTTCATATATCTATGTTGTAATATTTGATTTTTATTCCGTAACATCATGATAAATTGTGTCATGTTTTATTCATGAATCATAAACTTACTCTCTAAATCATTGATAATCATTTTAAAAATAAAACATTATATACATTTTTTGATATAATGTGTTGCTATGTATCTTTTAGAATAAATCGTTTAATAGGGTTGTGGTGAGGGATGCAGGTAGCTGTTGGGTGAGCATTTAAGACGAATGTCTTCGAAGGTGATGGCTCATGATGTTGTGAAGTTAGATTAACGGAGTCGAAGTAAACAGTCTTTCGTCAAAGCCTGTCTCATCTACATGTCGTTGACAGCTATTTAGGGAAGAGAGAGAGAGAGAGAGTGGAAGAGGGAGATAGGGCGAGAGAAAGGGTGAAAAGAGACAGTGAGTGCGAGAAAGAATATATGGCGAAATCTGGAAATTTATTTGAAACCGGAATAGAAGATTATTTGCCTAAGAAATTTATGAGAGAAAGCAAAAACTAGACAAAAAGCTGCTGATGGAAAGTAAAGCGTGAGAGATCGAATATAGTTCTTCCTAAAATGTTAAGAGAACTTTGCTCCAAAGAACTACTTAGCACTATATTGTACTACTTAGCACCGTTATTCATATACCTTCCAAACACCATTTTGCAATCTTCAAAATGAAAACACACTGGAAAATATCATGGATGACAAGGTAATCTTTGCTTGTAGGTCTTTCACTATATAAGAATTTTAAATACAGGGGACACCCTTGTAAACGACAATATCAATCGTATTTAAGAGAGGTATAAAATTTGAAAATTCCAGAAATGATTAAGTGTGGCGTGCATTGTGATTGGTACTGGTAAGAAAACTCATTATTAGAAGTATAACCAAGACAGGAGGTGGCAGAATCGTTAGCACCCGTGGGCGAAATGTTTAGCAGTATTGAGTCTGTCACTATATTCTCTGCCCAAATCCCGCAGAGGTCGACTTTACCTTTCATCCATTCGGTGTCGATTAAATAAATACCAGTTACGCACTGGGGTCGATAATATCGACTTCATACTTTCCCCCATACTTCAGGCCTTGTGCATACAGTAGAAAGGATTATCAGAAATATAACAAAGACGGCGACCTTAGAGAATCGTTAGCACACCGGACAAAATACGTAACAGCATTTACGTTCTGCCTTGAAAATCCGCTGGTTTCAAGTTTACGGGTCATCCTTTCGAGGTCAATGAAGTAAGTAGCAGTTGAATATTAGAGTTTATATAATCGACTCTTCATCCTCACAGAATTTCAGGCGTTGTGCCTACATTATACAACGCTAATTGTAGTATACAGACAGATGAAAATAAATAGATGACATTTCTGGGTCAGGTCAGAAACAAGTATACATCACACACGGAGATGTGCAGACACGCCCAAACTTATGTATACATGTATATTGCAAGCATGTATGTATATATCTGTCTGTCTGTCTCTCTCTCTCTTCATATATATATATATATATATATATATATATATATATATATATATATATATATATATATTGGCACAGATATATATATATATATATATATATATATATATATTGGCACAGATATATATATATATATATATATATATTGGCACAGATATATATATATATATATATATATTGGCACAGATATATATATATATATATATATATATATATATATATATATATATATATATATATATATATATATATATATATATATATATATATATATATATATATATATATATATATATATATATATTTATATATATATATATATATATATATTGGCACAGATATATACGTATAAACACTGATGCATATGGAAAGTGAAAGTAAAGGAAACAGGCAGTAAAAAATAAAATGAATAATAGCAAAATAATACCAAAGCTACTACCACTATTACTACTACAGCACCAATTGCTTATGCAGCTGCGGCTGATAATAATAATAATAATAATAGCAGCAGCAGCAGCAATAATCATAAGAATACGAAAGAAAAGTCTACTGAAAATGGCAAGCGATATGAGATAACACACATTGATTGATCGATCTGCGCAGTATTGGAGAAAGATTTAGGCAGTCTTCTTGCAAATCAAGTTTATTGAAAAGATAAAAGGAGGTAAAGAAGCAAAAAAAAAAAAAAAAAAAAATTACACGGATTCGAAAATGGCGAAAAGCATTTGCTGCAGTTGGTGGAACAGAAGAGGAAAAATTATAATATACAATTGAATAGCACATGCTCTAAGACAAATAAATCAGTTGGAACGGGAAAAAACAAAATAAAACAAAAAAGGAGTAATTCCTTGTTGAAGAATAAAAGCATAAATAAATGAAAGAACTAACAATAATTATTGGAAGAAACGGTCAAATATCGACGGGAAGAAGAAAACCAAAGTATGGAGATAGAAAAAGGAATGAAAAACGTAAAAAAGCCAAGGAAGCATGTTTGCGTAGCTACATACTCTCACACACATGAGTGCATGCACAAACACACGTGCAACGAAGATTAAGACGAGCGTATCTTACCTAAAAGATATAAGAAAAGATGGATTCTCAAAATCACCGATGAAAGCTATATAAATATGCACAACCATAAACGCATGTACACAGGAAAACATTTGTGCCTTTGTAACGATATAATTTTTTTTTTCTTTGTATGTCGGATCTCGAAGCAGATAAGCTATAAATAATAGCGTATAGACATTGCGTTAAAAATAAAAATGAATTGAATAGAAAAGCCAAAGTCTGCCCGAGGGAGAGAAAACTTACATCTCTGCAAAACAGATGTTTATACTATTTATTGCTTATCTACTTCGAGATGCAATGTTCCAAAAAAAAAAGAAAAATTATTTCTCGTTCTCCCGAGGTTAATAGATTTTCATGTAAACAATATATATATATAGATGTGTATGCATGTATATATCGATATATACATATGTATGCACTTTCACGCACACATACACGTACAAGTACACACTTACGTGCACGCACGTATGTATACACAAACACGCACACAAACACATACAAGCACTCACATATGCACACATACACACAGAGGGACACAAGCCCAAACCCTCGTGAGATGTTAAGGGTCTCCAGGCAACTCATAACTGTATAATACCTGCCCTTCACAGATACTTTCTGAATGTGGTGATTGGGGCACGCAGTGGGTTGGTAGAAGGCTTGCGTCTTCACGAGCGGAGCAAGGCTCACCCAGAAAACCCAATTGCTGAAAACAGAAACATAATTTGAAAGATATTGTGACAAGTTTGATATCTGGATAAGGCACCAAGTGACCAAAATCTCAAAAGCAGTTATATGAATATAGCCATTGCAGTAGTGCCTTGTAAATGTGGTCAGGGTATTCAGAAATTGTGGATGGAGATGTATACTTTAGCGAGAGAAACAATATAAGTTCAGAGAGAATACAATAGTCTATGTTGCTAAATAATCATTTCTAATAAAGGTACAAGGCCTGGAATTCGTGGGGAGAGGGATGGTATATTTCATCGACCCAGTGTTTAACTGGTACTAATTTATCGACACCGAAAGGACGAAAGGTAAAGTCGAACCAGGCGGTATTTGACCTCAAAACGTGAATACGGACGAAATGTTGCCAGTCCTTTCGCCCGGCGTGCTAACATTTCTTTTTTACTCTAGGCACAAGGCCCGAAATTTTTGGGGAGGAGGCCAGTCGATTAGATCGACTCCAGTACGCAACTGGTGCTTAATTTATCAACCCCGAAAGGATGAAATGCGAAATCGACCTCGGCGAAATTTCAACTCAGAACGTAAAGACATACGAAATAGCGGTAAGCATTTCGCCCGGCATGCTAACATTTCTCCCGCCCTCGCCGTCTTATGTAACTAAATAATAATCCTCATGTATTAGTCTATCTCTCTGTGATAACCCCACACTAAGATTCGCACATTTTGCAACTACCTCAAATTTTCTGCTCTTCTTTTCCCGTTTTATTTTCTCATACATCTATACACACACACATCGACAATTATATATATAAATACATGTATATACATACGCATAAACACACACACATATATATATATATATACATACATAATCTCTTCATTTTATTTCCTTTCTCCGGTTTTTTTTTTGTTGTTTTTTTCGCTTTCTCTCATTTCTCCCCATTTCCGCCCAGTGTCTCTAGATTTCTCCCCATTCCATTCTGTTACATCTCTGAATGAAGAACATTACGCTCTTAATATTACTAGAATACCATAAGGAAAAAAGAGAAAAAAAATTATATCGATCACTAAATGTCAGTATGAAAAATGTTGTTAAAATGTCAGATATGTAACCTCATTAATTATGCACACATAAACAAGTGGTTTGTAGAATATTTGGTGTTAGAACTTTAATAGATGGGATGGTGGAGGGAGTGGCAAAATATAGAAACGTATACATATAATAGAAAATTCAGGAACATAATGTGTGTGCCTCACAAAGGACAGTTGATTGGCAAACAATCAGTAGCAAGACTAACATTATGTTTTGTTTTGTTTATTTAAGTTCCCTTACGTTGTGATTTCGAATCCTTCTGGTATCTGTTTTTTTTCTGTTTCATCCTATAGGACTTGATCAAATAAACATCATAGGAATTCGATGATGATCACTTTAATCGATAATACCAATGGTAAAATTATTAACCAAAGTTATTATTTTTTTTTTTCTACTTGTTTCCCTCACCGGACTGCAACCATGATTGGAACCGATTTGTAGAGTTTAGAAGAACAATTCAACCATAGTACTCAATTTTTCAAAGCCTGGTAGTAATTCTATCAGTATCTTTTTTGCCGGACCGCAAATTTAAGGTGTTGTAAATAATCACCGGTTGCATGCCCGTCCTCTACCTTCTTCATCTTCAAGGTTCTCATCACCACTAAGAAATTTGTGAAACCGCCTTCGTACTATGTGATCACTTGTGGACCCCCCCCTCCCATGCTCTGTTGATGTTGGCAGCAGTTTGGGATGCATTGTGCCCAAGCTTGAAGTCATGCAAGAAAAGTAAGCGAAGGTTCTTTTTTGCCATGTTCATAATTAACGGCGCCTATGCTTCAAGAATTTCTGTCTGAAATGAGTGGAAAATTATTAAAGAGCGTACATCACTTATTAAGTACGTCGAAATTTACCTAAAACATAATTAAAATACTATATTAAAATTGCGTTTCAAAAACACAACGCTAAGAGCGGCCATCATTTTCGGAACAACTTCTATATATGCGCGCTCACACAGATGAATAACCCCCCTACCCAACTGCATAGACAAACATATGTAAGTGGACAATGAATATCGACTGAGAAAGTATATACAGTGGAGAAAATAAAATTAAGTGCTTTCCGGTCTACAATTTTGTGATATATGTTCTCTCAATTTTTGCGCAGAAAGTCCCTTTGATTCTCTTTACATTTGTCCTGCAGTAAACCAGAGATTGGTTCGTTCGATCCCGTAACTTAAACGGCAGTTTTCATTTAATTTTCATACTGTTTTGTATTATTTCCCATTATATAATGATTTTCTACTTTGAGATTGGCAATATAAAATAATGTCTGAATATATTCAAGAGAAATCATGATATCTTTTAGAAATGTTCCACTGGAAATTGTGTGGAAAGTATTGACATAAATAGATTTGCAAGATGGAATAAACAGCTGACTGTTTGTGTAATGCAGACTACAAACATCTAAATTATTTGATATTTTGTTTATTACTTCTGGTTATGTGATCAACCGTTTGAATGCTGGCAAATTTGTAATAGCCAGGTGGGCAATATACAGTAAAATATTTCATTCCAAAAGATGCAATAAATTCGATCAATGAACAAGCAGAAGATTAATATCACAACCGTGAAATAACTGTAATGTGTTTACAAATGGTTTTATATTTAATTCCAGCACTAACACAGCGACGAATATACATTTTACGTCTACTGGAGACATATGAGTGTTAATCCACATGAGTGAAAATACATCAAAATTATTTGGAATATCGTTATTAATCCTGATTACATAATAAATTGTTTGAATGCAGTTTATTTTGCAATTGTCGGGCATAAAATATAGTGCTTAATAAAAGAACTCATTGATTCAAAGAGACACTATAGATTGGATCAATATGCAAGAACAATTTGAGCAGTAACAAGTTTTAAATCACCGAACAGAGTATGTGTTGTTCAATATCATTTTAGCTATGATATCTTAAACACCGTTGGGAAAATTCGCAAAAAACGTGTGATATTGATTAAAGTAATATCTGTACCACCTCAGTGAGTTGCAAAGCTATTATAATACAAATGTCTGGAATTCAAATGTGATCAAATTTGGCGTAAATACCACCATCAGCGGCATTGTATCGTGACCCCAGGAAATTTCAGTTATGCAGAGATATTATAATCAATATCGTTCGAATAATGGACCTTATTTTATTTTTATTCATAACGCGTATAGGAGAACATCAACCAAAGTATCCATCGCTCTGATTTTCAAAATGGTTGAGTGTAATGCGAGGGAAATTTAGCTGCTGCAATAAGAAAATATTAAATGTGGGGGCACTCTTTCTGACTGCAGCACAAAACAGTCTACATATGAACTTTAAAAAGTGCCTGTTGCTCCTCCTCCTCCTTCTCCTCTCTACTACTACTATTGCTCTTATTGCAGCTGATCATACTTCTACTACTATATATATTTTAAACAAGCTTACTAGAAACAAATATCCGAACCCTAAGGCTCGTTAGTGTTTCCTCTCTTGTCCATAGGCCACAAAATCTAGAGATGCTTTAGGAGGTTTATTCGATTCCAGTATTAGACTGGCAATAATGTTATTGAACCCAGACGAATAATCAACCAGAATTAATAGCAGTGGGATTTGAACTCAGAATTCGAACTGTCATATCCAAGGGCTTCAATGAATGTTTTTTCATTGTCAGTCAATTTCACCAATCAACTGCCTTCAAATCACAATAATATTAATCCATAGCATAAGACAGCGAGCTAGCAGAAATGTTGGCACGCCGGGTAAAATGTTTAACGAAATTTCGTCCGTCTTTATACTCTGACTTCAAATTCCGCCGAGGCTGACTTAACCTTTCATCGTTAAGGGGCCGATCAACTGAGCGACAGCTGAAAACTGGGGGGGGGGGGCGATATAATCGATTTACCCCCACCCAAGTAATTGCTGGAATTGTTCTAATATTCAAAACCGATATTAACTCAGACCATTCGCACGCACAAGTATTTAGGAGTAAGTAGTCAATAAAAGTTTCACTTGCTTTTCATTTTACCTTTATTTTATCAACAGCAGGAAATGAGTTGTATTTTATTTTATCAAACAAAGTGCTCAGCTGGTGCCCTAACCCTAACCCTTATCACAGTTATTGATTGGCACTTTCATTTTCCAATCACCCTCATTACTTAGTATACTTTATAGGCCACAGTATTTAAATATAAGTATTTTATAGAAAACAAAGCGGCGAGCTGCAGAATTGTCAGCACATGGGCAAAATTCTTGGAGACGTCGTTTTTTCTTACGTTCTGAGTTCAAATTACGCCGAGTTCGACTTTGCCTTTCATCATTTCGGGGTCGATAAAATGTGTACGAGAAGTGCAGTGGGGTCGATATATTTGACATTCGCTCTTGCAAAATTGCTGACCTTGTGCCAAAATTTCAAACCAATATTCTATGGATAATATTATACAAAGTTACTTTATTCCATCAACCTCAGTAATTGACGTATAATTTATTTAATCGGAGCCATTATTTTCAATGTATTTTTTTTTCTATCAGACACAATATATTACTGGTCTTTCAGTCTATCGAGTATCTTCTTTACAGTTAATCTACAAGAAAACATATTTGAAAGCTACTTTATCAAATCATTAATTCAATAGTAGCGTTTCTTTTTTCAGACCAGCATTTAATGAATGCATTACTTTACCGAACACGGCAGGTATTCGACATTTTCACTGAGACCTTACTTTCGTCGGGTCCTTCGTTGATAAACTTATCAAAGTCTTTACATGGCTGATATCTAAGAAATCTGTAATGTAATTGTCTCAATCTAGAAAAGAAGGAAAGAAAGACTTACTTTGGTAAGATTTGAAATTCAGAATATAAGAATCCTCTTACTAAATACCGCAAGAAATTATATCCGACTTCTCACCGATTCGCACAATCTACAAGCCCTGAAATCATGGTAATATTATACAGCCCATAATAGAAAATGGAGCGTGATGTAATTTGCCTTAATATTACATGTGATTCCCTTCACTGAAATAATGATACAATGGCAGTAAATTTCTATTGGTATGTAATTCAATTTTGTTCTTACAACGATCTAATTTTCACAAGCAAGGTTCTGTTTCGTTGAACTAAAATTAAATCTGTCAACTGTAGACGTAGTTAACTGTCTTAGAAATGCAGGGTGCATTTACGGATGGCCGAAAGGGAAATCATTTATGTATGATTTTCAACTTATATCTCGGCTTCTAGTAATGTTTCTTCATTGACTCACTTAACATTTAATGGGGAAAGCTAAATTGATACTTGACTGATACTTTATTTCATCGGTCCCGATTAACTGAAATGCAAAGTTAACTCTACTGTGATGAAAACTCGGAACATATGCAAAGATTCCCACCAAACTACTACTACTGACATAAAACACATACATGTATACTCAAAAATATATACACACAAATATATACACACATTTTTTTAGCTATAGAAGAAAGATTGTTTCAATGACGCTGGTCTCTTTTCCCATTCATGCTTTATTCATTTAGCTAAATCTCTAACACACGCACACACAACCCTACACACACTTCTACACTATGTAATGTATGTTTCCTGATAGAAAGACAAAAGCGCGTAATGTGATACAAAGAAGAATTAAATGCTACTTTGAACCTTCCTATACTACGCACAACTTCTGAAACTGGAGTTTCGCCTGCTGTTGTCCAATCACAGAACGTCACTGCTCAAACAGCTCCAATCGTGATCACCACGCATGAACGATGTTCTCAAATCTATTCTCTGTTTATTACGGTAGCATCCGATTTCATGGAGATTTGTTTGTTATTTCTTGCAAGTCGATTGATTAATGTTCAGGTTCCTTGCTTGAACACTGAATCTAGCCGGCATATTTTAACTTACATGAAGAAAATTATTGTTCCGCTACAAGAGAGACGAGTTGATACTTTCAGCTTTCTAGAACCAAAATTCTCTCGACAACGCTTTGTCTTTCACATTTTATTCCTCTAGAGCAAAGCTTATATAACTGAGATACGTATATTGCCCCTGGAGTAAACGAAGTTTGCCAATCGTAAATAAAACATTCGAGCGTTGACAACAGTTGAATTTGCTACTTTCCATTCATAAATCCCTTTATAACAAGTGAAAAAAAGTCAGTTACTGAATCACACTGAAGTTAAGATTTTTTTAAAAATGTATATTTAGACATCTTTTTTTTAACAAAGAGTTAATTTTAACAACTTTCTATATTATTCAATTTGCAACTACAAATGCAATGCCTGGACACGTCTTCACTTTTGTATCCGGAAGTCACTGCTTGTTTTGTGTCTTGCATAATAGATGTCTATCAAGGAAACACAAACTAAATGGATTAAATATGGGCATGTGTGTAAAAGCGGCATTATTTTAGAATTGAAGTGAAATACCTACTTTTTTATTAAATAAATGCGACAAGACTTGATTAAAAAAAAGCATATACAAATATCCGAAATTGGGAGCAACTGTTCAGCCCATTTTTACTAGAATTTCATATATGATACACACTAATATCAGCCATGTGTAGTATTAGCTAAGAGATATATTTCGTACAATGACAGTGCAGAAATTTTGTCGCGAACTAACAAAATTGCACCCTTAATATTTGTGGTATCCTCCATTCTCACGAAACACGTCTTTCCCAATAAAAATTAATTCAAGCATTAAAGGTATGTTTGCATTTATAGTTGAATGATTCTTTTCTCAAATAAAATGCATTAAGCATTGGTAAATTAATTGAGTTTTGTAAATTAAGATTTGATTAAATTGTTTAGGGTGAATGAAAATTGAATTTTATTATAAGGGTGTGTATTAAGTAAATAGTTTGTAAAACCTTATTCTATAGAAATATTTGATATAGGAGGCGGAGGGAGGTGTGGGTTATAGAGGGAGCGTAGCATACGCAGTCAACATGGGGGTTTCAGGAGTTTCGGTCCCTTGCGTAGATATATTTACAGAAGCTTCGTTTTAATAACGTACGATAACCAATTCCTGAAAACAAATACAATTCATTTTGACATTAAAATGTTTGAATTCAATCTCTGGTCAAAAATGAAATTTTATGAGAAGTAAATGAGTAAAATAATTTTCAAATAAACTGTCTTCCATAAAATGTTTTTGGAAAATTGAATCGTATCAGTTGATGTATATGTCTCCCACCCCATTGGCTCTAGGATGACACTGATCCATGACATAAAACTTCTATTCTCAGTAGGCTGTGATATCATTCCTCACGACAGCCAAATTTAAACTTACCATGGATGTACTTTTATAATCTTGGACCGTTTCATAGAGAGGTTTCTTGGGGAAAACATTAATTATTAAGGAAATAAGTCTAGGTGAAGACATGTCAGTGTGGTAAGAAGTGAGCTTCCCATCGACCTAGTTCCGAGTTCGGTCTCGGAGCACGGCATCTTCTGCAAATAACTTCTACTAAATATGCGTAGCAGCCAAATATTTGTGAGTGGATTTGGCAGACAGCAACTGAATATGTATGTGTGTGTGTGTGTGTGTGTATGTGTGTGTGTGTGTGTGTGTGTGTGTGTGTGTGTGTGTGTGTGAGACAGAGAGCATCAGATAATCGGTTTTGGTCTGTTTAATTGATAGTAAATTAGCGTTCCGGCAAGAAAGCCGATATTACTGGAATTGATTTTTTCAACTGAACACTTTATGATGTGTTGCTCCAGTATGTTCGTGGCCTTCTAAACACGGCTCGCAGACTTACTATTATACAAAAATATTATTTTCAAATATTTTACTCGATAGTGATATTTATAGACACATCAAATATGAAGTTTACTAAAATTTTCCAATAAATAAAATTTTACACACAATATTTTCCTGCAAGATCGAAGAAATAAAGTCACTTGACGAGACAACTTCGTTATTTCAGATAAATATCACCAATACTGGTGTTGCTTTCAAAATGTAACGACCTGCTTAGCATAATAAGGGTTCTACATATTGAAAATGTGACATTTAAAGGCGCGACTACTAACTACACCCAACAGTCACCATATATACAGGCACACACGCACGCACACACACATATATATTACCGTTTTATTTTGTTGAGTCACTTGGATGCGGTCATGCTGAAGTACCGCCTTTAGTCGAGAAATCGACCCCTCGAATAATGCTATGTAAGCCCAGTACTATTCTATCGGTCTCTTTGGCTGAACCGCTAAGTTGCGGGGATATAAACACACCAATATCGGTTGTCAAGTAAAGGTGGGGGTGACAAACACAGACACAAAGACACACACAAAAGCACAAATATACGACGGCATTCTTTCAGTTTCCGTCCTACCAAATCCACTCAGAAGACCGAATCCGGACCCATGTGGTTGGGAAGCAAGCTTCTTAGCACACAGCCACTCCTGCGCCTATATATATATATATATATATATATATATATATATATATATATATATATATATATATATGCGTGTGTATATATACTTGTATATATGTGTATGTTTCTAGACCAATGAATTATTCAGTATTTTATGCCCCCCCCCTTCTTTTACCACTTCCAAGCCTATTCATCGCAATCCCTTCATTCCTTACTCTCACTGTCCTTGTATAAATTCAAACACAAACGAAATTGTCTCAATGATGGCTTCTCCCTCTATTTCACTGTATTTCTCTCTCTCTCTCTCTCTCATATCTGACAATAGGTATATATGCCCACATATATGTGTGTGTGTGTCTCTGTGTGTGTGTGTGTGTGTGCTTGTGTGTTTATATTCGCACATATTTCACTGACAAACTAATCGCTCCGAGATGTCGTTTGAAGCAGGGAATTATGATCATAAAATAAAACCGAATTCCGCACGAAACCAATGGTAATTCACCTAAGCAGACTACATTTTTCCCTAGTTAGTATTCCTTTTCATTTACACATATTTTTTTATGAGTATAGTGTATCTAGCATCAACATTCCTTTTTTTTCATTCTTGTTTACAATGTTTGTACTGATTTTGCAGTTAACTCTACCAAATCAATCAGCCATTTCAGTTATTGTGAAAAGCAATAATACTAAATAGCCGAGTTGTGTGTTATCATTTAATATATTGTTACGAAGGTAATAGAATATACTGTGGTATGAAGCCCTTCTGATCAATATTGCTCTTAACACAGTAGGGACATCCACACTCACTCACACGCGTACATATAAGGATATAGATATGAGATAGAATCTACGTACTGGGATTAATGGCAAACTTCCTTTGTAACAACTGAAGCATTGGTACAGTAAAAATCCAAAAGCAAAAAAAAAAAACAGCATAATCCACAAACAACTTTGTATGCTCCATGCCTCTATTCACTTCAATGCACTCTACATCTATACACACACTACCAACACAAAATGGATTTATGGGCACATCAACATTCTGCTTACAGTCATCTGTTTAGTGTTTGAGTGTATAGGTGTGAGTTTATAATCTGATTTGATCTATACATTGCAGCGTACGCATCCAGATGTTTCCACACAGAGCAAAGTACACAAATGTGTATATGCATTTACACGCAAACGCGTTTACAGCGCGGCTCACATGACATGAACCTCTCTCGGTGAGCATGGCGTAGAACTCAGTGCTGCGAGATAAAATGCATTAAACAAGAACAACTGCCGATGTTAGAACAACAAGCGTTACTACTACTACTACTACTATAGTCAGGAGGCCACTTTAGTTCCCAACTGACACTTATTCTATCGACCCCGAAACGGTGGGTTCGATAAGGCAAAGCAAACACAGGCGGCATTAAGTAAAATTAATGTGAAAATTTGGTGGAGGTCTCTAGTCGATTAAATAAACCCCACTGCAGAAGTGATATTATATTTTATTGACCCTAAAATGATTTGAAGTGAAATAGACTTCGGTAGTATTTGAACTCAGAACGTAAAGCCAGAAACAATGACACTAAGCATTTTGACCAGCGTAGTACTGCGTGTGCCAGTTATAATTTCATCTGTTATCGGCTCAAGTTTTGAAATTCTGGGGGAAGTATCTAGCCGATTACATCAGCCCCAGTGCTCAGCTGGTACTTAGTTTATGGACCGCCAAGATATCGAAACTCAGAAGAAAAGTCGGAAGGAATACCACCAAATATTTTGTTCTCTAAGCTAGCGATTCTGCCAGTTCAACTCCATAAGAATAATCGTTTCTACGATAGGCGCAAGGCATGAAATTTGGGGGTAGTGGGTTCTTATATTACATGAACCTGTGTGCTTAAAAGGTACTTATGTTATCGGCCCAGAAAGGATAAACAGCAAAAATGACCTCGGTGAAAATTGAACGTAAAAACGAACAACATGAAAGCATTTTAAAGACAATTTAAAAACGCGCGAAATACGGATTTGCAATCTAGCCGGCGTTTCAATGATTCTACTTATTTTTCTAGTTCAAATATTACATATATGTAGTTTTAGGCAATACCTCTTCAGATATTTGAAAATATCTTTTGTATCATTTGAGGTGATACTTTCTAGTATATTTAACTTCCAGATAATCTACGGAGCCATTTTCTCTTGTTCAGATCATACGATTTGTTCCGTACTAGCATAAAGTAAGCAGAATTGCAGGAGGTCTATTTGTATTCTAATAGCAGGTATATTTGTTCTGATCTTGTAAAGCGAGTAGCGTTGGAAGGAATCTTTTACCATGCATATTCACATTATTGGCTTACATCCATAATCAATCACACACAATGTACTAGAATTAGATTTAAGCCTTGTTAAGCACCTTTTCAAAATATGAATGAGAAATCAACGGGCTTATTCAAAGTACTTGAATCTGTTATGAACATATGGTATTCGGCATTGAAGGAGTTTCTGTATTGGAAATTGTTAAAATGTAGTCTGCTAAATAATTATAGAATATGTCGTTTAGAAAGCGATGGAGTTGAAGAAGAAATATATTTGCACCTTGGAATTCTTGAATTGGATTAAGCATAAAAGAAAGAGAGAAAAATGAATATTTGCATACATATTAGGAACATACGAATAATGGTAGATTTCATGTACGCACGCGTCCCTTTCTCTCTATATATGTACAGATTGATTAACCCCCATATTTGAAAACAAAATCAATGTTGCAAGTTTATTGATCAAGTAATAGTCCAGCACATAATTCTGTGGGATATAAATCAGTTTTATATGGTTGATTAGAAGAAAAGAACGTTATGATCTATAAATGACGCCTGTTGCTTCAAAGCAGAAAGGAATTTCCTATATGGGATACTATAAAAATATATTTGCTGGACAAAAAATAAAAAAGAAAATCTTGGAATTTATACATATAAACCCACTAATGCAACATATAGTTAGTAGCTGGTGCGAGAATCTTTCTTCTTTTTTTCTTTGAACACTTATAGTGTTCCATTATTCTGAAAAAGAATGCTATCTGCATATCCCTTTATTTCGTGGCTAATTCTGATCTCTGTATTCCACATGAGCAGGCAGGGTCATCGTGGGTACGTTAGACAGGGAGACGACATTACATAGAGTTCATCCGATAAAAGAATCATCTTAGTTGTTTAGCAAGAAAGAGCCAGAATCTTTTAAATGCACTGACATTATTTTTCTCTTAGTCTCCAATTATAACTGAATAGGCTCGTTGAATGTGTATTCAGGATAACGAACAAGCGTTCTGCGTGAGGACACTTCTCGTCAGGAATCTATTCGCTATTGCTCCAGTACAGAATTAGGTGCAGAATCAGTATCTGACCGTACTTTAGAGATTAGCGGACATTATTATAAATATGAGGCGCGTTTCAAAATTCGCTTCACCCATGATAAGGATGTAAGACACTTAATGACTTTCTTACTAAACTTTAGAGATTATTCGTTGAGCCGGAAAGGCATTTACTAATGTGCAGTAAGTGTCCATTAGGTTTGTGGGAAAGGAAATATTTGATGGTGCCGACAGTAAAGATTTAAGGTATGTGCTAACTGTCATTTCATGAGCAAATATAGGAACAGGTGAAACCATTGTAGAGAATATTCCTCACACAATAAAAAAAAAACAATTAATAATTGGACGCTATGATGACAAATGTGATATTTAACCATTCAAAAATTTCCGCAGAATTCGAAGGATATATACTAGGATTTAAATTTATTTCTTCTAAGGAAAGAACAAAAGACATACATATATAAGGTATCGTTTTCAGGAATGTTATTCCACTGCTTGAATCTACTGTCAAATTAGGTGTGTTAGTTTAAAAGCAATGTTATTTGATTCATTGCTGTCAGGATCGTTGAGTTAAAGAGTACATAGTGTCGACATAAAATATGCCACTCTGTTGACAGTTTTACAGAGACCTTCAAGAAATGTATGTTTCAACGTTTTGGATCTAAATGTAGCTGGCTGGTTAGAAGATATTAAGATTTACTTCAGTTGTCTTTATTTCTCCTCTGCTACGAAAGCACTGTCATAAATATAAAAGATTTGTCATTATCTTGGAGTCGACTTAGCAAACGTTGAGTTGCACGAAAGATAACCAACAACACACTCTCGCATAGAATGTAAAACGTAAACCGAGCGAAATGTGTTCTGATATATATATATATATATATATATATATATATATATATATATATATATATATATATATATATATATATATAGATAGATAGATAGATAGATAGATAGATAGATAGATAGACATACAAATATCTATCGTTGCGATAGATATATAAAAAGACCAAGAAATGTAACACTGAGGATATGCTAAAAGAATTGCTCCTAAAAAAACTAATAGGAGTATCATCTGTTCATTTGGAATTTTATAAGTGCCAAATTGTTGCCCATTTTACAGTGTCTGTCGATGGGATGAATGTCATTTGAAATCTCGATTCATGTTAATGTATTGAATTCCACATGGATTACACACAGCTTTCAACTACCTTCGAAGAAGCACCTCAAAGGTCAACCTCACTTAAGTTCCATGTTTATATATTTGTTACATATATGTTTGTGTGTATGTGTTTATGTGCGTGTGTGTCTTTATGTATTTGGGTGTGGGTGTGCGTGCATGTGTATGCGTTTATGTGCACTTATATATCAGAGTGCACAAACACACAGACACACAAATACACATAAGTAACATTCTCGATTTATTACATATGCCGTAACTTTATACTTCACAAGATCACGAGCAATCATGTTATAATGGTTTCAATGAAACATGCCCCTTTCTGGCAATTAGCATTGAGATGACATCGGGGTCCACTTGTCTTATTTGAAATATTCTAACTCGGATAGGCGTATGCCTTGAAATTAGAAAACTCTGAAGAATTGGTGAGAAAACATTTTCTATTAAACGCGTGGAAATATACACATACACACGCATACATACATACACACACACGTACATATATATACACATATATACATAAGTACACAGGCACGTAATTATTACGATAGAGAATATGATGGAGACTAGTGCATCCTTTAAATTTATTTCCTTGTATTGTACATTATATCATACAGCAGAGACGTTAACTACTAATCGATGTGGTTAGCTCAGTTATGTTATCTGAAACATAACTGAGATCTACCACGATATTCGCCTGGATAATATATTCCACAGAACTCACACTAATACATACACACACACATTTTATATCCAAATATCGCATCGAAATACATTGTACATCCAAATTATCATATTGAAATACATCGTTAAAGTTGTCGATGTACCAGGACGTATGCTTATAGTGGACGATGGATACAATCTATATGCGGAGAAAACTATGTAGATTCTTTGACAGGATTCCCAAATTTACAGACAGAATCTGAAATCGATATGGCAAAATTCGAATGTTGCCGAACGTGTGACAGAACGCAAAGTCACTTAGTTGCAAATTAGAAGAGTTAGCCTACACCTTTCACTCTTGATTAAAGTAAACTATATACCCATTTCTCATTTTACAATTCTTTTTTATACGACAGCTTCAAATTCAAACACGATTTCTGTAAACCAAAGATTAGTTTGACGATTGATGCTGCTTATATTGGTTACGATGACAAAGATGGAGATGACGATAAAGATGACGAAGATGACGATGGAGATGATGATGGAGATGACGATGACACATCTATGATTCGATTATGTATGATGGCGATGATGGAGATGACGATAAATATGACGATGATGATGATATCTATGATTCGATTAGTTTTCCAACCAGAGATACATTAAAGTATAAATTAATATATCGTTATTTCTTTGTTGGAGAAACACATTAATACATCCACAAACATACTCATGATCTACTATGCATGCATAATTACACTAGGCTTCCATAGATATATCTATGCGAATATGAATGTATGTATCAGTTTCAAATCCAAGTGATACGTAAGAGCAATTTACCTAATGTAATCAGATTTTCTTAAAGGATAAATTACAAACGATATTAAATTATTTATGTATAGACAAGATGCTAAATATTCTGATAGAACCAGACCAACATAATCTGAAGTTCACATAGTTATTTTGTGATGTATGTATGTATGTATGTATATATATATATATATATATATATATATATATACACACGAATATATCGAACGATGAAAAGGAGTGCTCAATACCGCATTGGTGGTTATTATTTCCTTATTTGTAAATTAAGTTTACCATCGGTTTCATAAGAAAAGTAAGGAAATGCCCTAGTGTCTTGAAATTTTTCCCAATCACATGAAAGGAATGTGTTCGTCTCCAATTTGGAAAACACAGCCTCGTTCAGTTCGTGAAGATTCTCGTGAATTCACTTGAAGAAAACAATGAATGAATAAATCAAGGGAAGTTACTCTTGGCTGGCATCTTTTGGATGTTTTTCACACTTCGATTTGTCTTTTGGGCAAATTATCGTGTACTCAGTTTCTTTGCATTATTTTGTTTTTAGCTTTGGGTATGGTGTTCTTATACTTGTATGCTGGGGTAGTTCGTCAGTTGGGCATATTTTTTTTCTGCGTGTGTAGTTGTGTGCTATGTGTGTACAGATTTCACGTCTCATTTGTCCTCAATCGGGCACAGGGTGTAACTGAACAAAATTATATACCGGCAGTGAACAGATATCTGATTAGATTGTGACGCCTGTAGTTATTCGATATGTAGAGAGGATCAAATACGTGAAGGAGTATATAGAGAGGAAATTCAAGAAAAGAAAACTCGACTGTAGAGAGCTCTTAAAACTTGCGCTGTAAATAAGAAGACAGCCGGGTAAAGCCAAAGGCCATAGTGATGATGTTAGATTGCTAGATAGATGAATATATGCGTGCTTGTGTACGCGCGTGTCTACGTTAGTGTACTTCTGCGTGAACGTGCACAGCTGTGTACGTGTGTGTGTGTACATTCATGTGTATATATGGGAGATGTAGATTGAGGGAGAGAGAGAGAAATAATTGATATAAAACATGTTCAGGAAGACGAGACATTCATTTAGATTCCAAAAGAATTTCAACAAAATTATATTCCAAGTTTTAAACAAAATTATAGAACCAAAAAATTTTTGAATAAAATTATTAAAAGTATTAAAATCTAAGCAAAATATAAAACAATATATTGCTTGTATATATATATGTGTATATAAAACATATTTGTTTAAAGCTTTGACGTCATATTTATGTCAAAAAAATTCGTTGTACTATGAAGTTACATCTTTTTTCTAAAGAACTGTTAGTCATGGCGAGGCTTTTATAATTAAATGACATGGCACTTTTGGAGATACTCAATATTACATGATTGTAAATTTTGCAATACGTGAAAATCTCCTATGAAGGTATGTCACATATAGAAATTTATTTTTAGCAAAACTTCTTTTATTCGTCTAGAAGCGAAATAAACGAGATTGTTTTGTTAATAAGACTTAAAAGCAAATTTACTTTATTCAGTTTTTTTTTTAAATCAATATAAATTTAGATTTTAAGAAATACGTAATCTAAATTGTTGGGAGAATTTTTAATATAATTTTACCTGTCAACTAGAGTTATATTCACAGACTTCTGTGGAGGCGAGACAAAGAGATGCAGAATTTTTAAAAAATAGCATAAGAGAGATACTCTGTTTTTTTTTTATAATGCACAGAAACACACACACATGCATGCATACACATATATCTCACACAAAAAACCAAAACGTATATTTTGTAGCATAATATATCTATGTCACACGCTTCTGTTCCTTTGCATCACAAAGTTACATAAAATACAAAATTTATTTTTCTTTATTTTGTAATGTATATTCAGATTTTAGTAGTTATATGTAAGAAATATAATATTTGTTTAACTGTCAACTGGAGTTATATAGATTACCTTCTGTAGAAATGTTACAAAAAAGGGTACGACATGTAATCAAATCGCAACGATGAAATAAAGATAAATAGGGATTTTGGTACTTGTATCTCTCTCTTAGTGAATACATATGTGTGAATATATAAACCTACACATATATATATACATATTCACACACACACACACACACACAGATATATATATATATATATATATATATATATATATATATATATATGGCATATCAAGTTTGGAAGAGAGAATCGAGAGTATTCATATATATTCTTCACGTATTAATGCACAAATGCGCGTACACACACATATACACACACACGACACTATATATGTGAGACAGAGAGAGAAGGAAGGAGAATGAGTGAGGGGAGGAGGGAATGAGAAACACTCCGACATAAAGTGACTATTCTGTTCGAGGGATCAAAATTCACAAACAATAACTATTCGTATTAAAGCTCGTACTCCACAAATAAACGTTGACATCGCAGAGATATCAAACAAAATACACTGATGAATACAGATATGATTTAATATATTTAAGAGTTGATCTCATTATCACACATATGCCTAATTCTAATATGTAATATCTTAAATAATCAAGTGTCTATTATAGATAACCACGAATTCCGTGACATCGATATTTGCGTTGCATAATTTTCGTATTTTGACGTGTTGGTCTTGTGGAGTTCTCTCCATCATAATGGCTTCATGAGAATTATGTTAGTCATAGCAGAGTAAATATGATTTGCATATTTATGTCTGCATCCATTATATATATACATATATATATATATATATATATATATATATATATATACACACACACTATATATGTATATATATATATATATATATATACACACTATATATGTATATATATATATATATATATGTATATATATATATATATATATACACACACTATATATGTATATATATATATATATATATATATATATATATATATATATAGGTATAAACGTGTACACGCACACACACACACACACACATATATATATATATATATATACTGATACCTATCGACAAATTTTTCAAATATACATATACATACATTATGAAATTGTCACGAAATTTTAGTTATATATTCCGTTTCATTCATTTTTGGTATTTGTACGCCTACACGCCCCTCTGTATACATTTATTCACACACACACTGTGTGTGTGCCTATATATATATATATATATATATATATATATATATATATATATATATATACATACACGTGCATGTATGCATACACATTGCGTTCACATATTAACAATGATAAAGGTGTTAAGGTGGGAGATTTCGTGTTTGCGTACTTGCATACGAAACATGAAGAATCTAAATGTTTAGCTTTGTTTCTAGAAACATTCAGTGGCATTCTCTCTTTCTTACAGTCTGAGGCTACCTGTCTCTTTCTTTCACTCACTTTCTGTGTCTCTCTCACTCTATCGTACGCACCACATATGCACACATACCCTCTTTCTGTCATTGTTCACTTTATTCTTTCTCTCTTTATCACTCAATGTGTCTCAGTATTTCTCTCTCACTTTTTCCTTCCGTCTTTCTTTAACTTTTTACATTATGCATAACTGACGGTTGACTTACAAGCATTGTCTTGCCAACAAGAAAGCAGAATTAATTACGTAAGACACCATACAGTGTTGAAATAAAAATAAATCGTTAAATATATATGAACATCATGTTTCTTTTTTGTCTATATTTCATATTTCTGTAGAATATTACTTTCGCAGAGTTATTTCACAAATAATTGATATGATGGCTACGTTAGTTATTTTTCTGGCCATATCTGCAGAGAACCTACATTTTCAAAATAGCTTTTTTTAATATCTTTTTAGTTTTCTCTATTTAAAATCCTATGCGTTCTGGTCAAGAATATCTATGATCGCTTCTTATAGGACAGACTTTATTAGCGATCATTATAAGGAAATATTTCAACTCTATTTTAGAGACACCTAAATTTTGTACTCGAAACATTAAATTTCAGTTCCTTACGGCAAGTGACGCTACTTGTACATTGTTATACATGTATTGAACCTCATGTAGTGATTTCTTCATTTTAGACTGAGTTGAAAATACTCGATGCATTTGGCTCAATTCCCCCACCGGAGAGTCCATTTGCTTGTCTCTTCTACAGTTTAAGCTCTTTTCGATAGATCGGAGTTCAATATAAGGGAGTAAATTCCTTTTACTGATCTTGATTAAACACCTCTCAATCCCAGGAATTTCTGCAGGAATAAAATCTTGAAAACAACCTATATCGTTATATAATTTCAGGCTGCCGATATGTTACTCAAAATATTGCATATTGTTTCAACTTGCTTAATTCTTGTATCACTACGTAAGCATGGAATTTAGAGCAGTTTGATTTTTCACTCATTGACATAATATTCATTTTGCTGTTGTATGCCCAGGGCAGCCATGTCCGAAAAATCAACGTGCAATGATCTCTCGTCTATGAAGAATGTACAAATTTTTCAGGCGAGGTTATGTAAGATTACATTTCACCATTCCTTCAGATGGGGCGATTCGATTCACATGAAATGTATTTATTTTTCGTAGGAAGTCATTTCATTCCATAAAAGCTACCTACATTGCATCGCTCACCTACGTGTTATCTTTTTGTTATTAGAGAAAAAATGTTATTGATCATAGGCAATGATAAGATACATGAGATAAAATAAAACAACGTATATATGTATCAATACAAAAAAATAGTTCGACTGGGGCTGATATAATCAATCATTAGTAACTTATTCAATCAAATTTTGTTTGCAAACTCCAGTAGAAATATAGACAGACGTATAAAGATGGTCGATATGAATACAGTTCGCTAATTTGATCAATACGACGTTATCATCTTTGTCTCCTTGTTGATTCTAATTTTGATCTGGCACCAGCAAGACCATTTTGAATAATCCGTTTATAGTAAGGCTTAACAAAAGTAATCTTGTCTCCATATCTTTCACCATTTTCCTTTCCATGAATCTATATCAGTCATATCACCGGATGAGGCGATTTCCCCACCATTGATACACATGCAGAATAGACGCAATTTGAGAAGAAGAGATTAGTCTATGAAAGCAAAGCTAGTAGTTATTTTATACATCTAAGAAGGAAAAAAAAAAAGCAAATCTAATCTCAGAAATTTCAACTCGGGAATGCAAAAAAGGGGGCAAAAGTAAATACTGGAAGATATTCTTTCAGAAAATCTACTGATTCGTCTATTCAATACCTCTTTTCATTGTATACAGTTGCAAATATCATAGTAACAGTGATGTGCAGAACATATCAATCCGTTGTCAGCTACGATCTCGGCATATAAATTTATCGTACAATCATTAAAAGCTGTTGAAAGGATAGCAACTAGCAATGAATCCATTGGTTTTGTGTTGCAACTTTGATGCAGCCAGCTGCGTTTTCTGTCATTATATTTTCTAATCGATAGCGTAATATTGTAAGATATGGCTGCTTTCAGTAACAGGTACAGGATGAGGAAAAAATCTTTAAGCTTGACGTTACTCAATTAATTAATGCATTGCTTTCGATTTATATATATATATAATGCGGATATGATGGTGAAATAATGTAGTTCTCTTCACTACGACGTTGAAGTAGGAAACTGTAACGAAGCCATCACATTATCTATATATATATATATATATAATGCGGATATGATGGTGGTGATATAATGTAGTTCTCTTCACTACGGCGTTGAAGTAGGAAACTGTGACGAAGCCATCACATTATCTCTCTCTCTATATATATATATAAACGATCATATTTTTACATGTATGTGAATCTTTATTCCAAATCACTGTATTACTCACAGAGCGGTAGAACAAGAAAACGAAGAAAAATTCCTTTCAAGAATTCGCATTAAGTTACAATCCCTGGTTACACTTGCTGCCATAAACATTACAAAGCATCTGTGATTGAACCATCGGCATACAGCAACAAATGACACCCAATTTCACAGCTTCCTTGTATCTATCTCCCTCTCGCTGAATATATATAAGCAATGCTGCGGGAAAGAATTGGAAAACGTCTTCTCAAACCCGAAACAACCGGCAGGCAACCTCTTGGTAGACTAACAACAGAGCTAGTTGAATAAAAGACACAGTTACTTAATCGTGGTTAGATTGGGAAGCCAGCGAGAAAGTCTACTGGCGATTGCTTATGTGCTTTATGAAGGGTTGTATTGAGGAGGTGACTGAGGACTTTACTCTCTCTGGAATAAACGGATGGTTATAAAATTTTAAGATATTCCGACCCAAAATAACGAAGGAGGATAATGGGTTTTGTGACAATGCATGAAGACCTTTTTTTTTAGTTTTACAACGATAAATGACAGTTTTCGTTGTCATCAGGGACAATAAATAAAATCAAATCGAC
>NC_142951.1:3900478-3912978 GCF_046866305.1 Octopus bimaculoides
AAACTACTTTAATGGTCAAGTGACCTAAAGTGACCTGCTGTGTCTGTAGCAGTCGTGGTAGGAATTCTATTTAGAACAATTCATGAGTAACGAGTGTTCTTAATATATCTTTCGTTTTTAATATTTGCGTGATTATTATTCTAAGATCTTTATAGTAGTGTCATCTGTGATGGAAGTATTCAAAAGAGGATTACATTTTGCCATAAAACATGATTCTTTGCTAATGCACCGATTAGAGGTTACGTTGTCCCTAAATTTATAGAAGCGAAAAATTATAAAAATTCAAGTTTGAATGCTTCCACCACAGATGACAATGATACCCACGCAAATATATGTATATATATATATATATATATATATATATATATATATATATATATATATATATAACAGTCGCTATCCATGTATTTACTTAGAACATTTTCAACCACTAGTTACAACCACAACAGGTCAAATTTAGTCACTTGATCATTAAAGTACATTCCACAGACCGCCTCTACTACTGAGTCATACCACTCCCAACTTTTGCTTTTTCTTCTGGTTCCCCTTCTACATCCCCTTCTATATCCTCTGCTTCCACTTCTTCTCCTCCTCCTCCTCCCCATTCTTGTTCGCCCTATCTTTTCCTCGCCTGTTGCTGCTAAAACAATTAAACTTTAGAACCAAACATTTCTTTGCACCCATAACAGATCCCTTCCAAGCCTTCACAAAAGAAAAAAGAGAGACAGACGGACAGACAGAAAAAAAGAAAAGATCCTACCTATTTGAAGACTAGGGATATATTTAGAAAACATTTCATTTAACTTTTTTCTTATATTTCATTGTTTTTCTTCTTAATTAATATCCACCTTTGTTTTACTCTTAGTTGAAAAATTCGAACTGACTGAAACCAGTACTAACCATTACAAAACGTATTTCATGATAAAATTAAATTAGCATTTTCTACCTTGTCTTATTTTCCTTATACATATCAACTCGTGTGTTACGTTTCAACCTGCTATAGACAGACAGACAGACAGACAGACAAACAGACAGACAGACAGACAGACAGACAGACAGACAGACAGACAGACAGACAGACAGACAGACAGACAGACAGACAGACAGACAGACAGACAGACAGACAGACAGACAGATAGATATCTCTATAGATATGCATATACCGAAACACTTGCAGATAGCGAGGGAAAGCGACAAAAACATGGGAAGAGAGGGGTAGAATGTGAGGTAACGTACAAGCACATATGACTGATTACAGGTATGTATATATATATATATATATATATATATATATATATATATATATATATATATATATATATATATATATATATGCATATACGCATGACGCTGTGTTCCTGTGCTCTTACTGTATCTGCATTCATCTAAGTCTGAACATTTGTGAGCGTGCTGCATGTTGATGCTTAGGAAAACTGTTTCTAAAATGAATACCATGTTATAATTCAGATTTGTATTTTTCTTTTCTTTTTCCCCCGCACAGATATAATGCTAATATTTATTTTAGGCCAATATCTTTTATATTTCCATATTCTCTTGCCTTGTAAACGATATAAATAACAACTTCACGAATTGCTGAAATTGTTCCAGTTAATTTCAGTTGCAGTAGAGCAAGATGTGAAAGGGGGCACGTTTTTTAATACGAAATAACCTTTGATAAATAACATTACAAATCAATTTTCAAGTA
Source organism: Octopus bimaculoides (assembly GCF_046866305.1). NCBI lineage: Eukaryota > Metazoa > Mollusca > Cephalopoda > Octopoda > Octopodidae > Octopus > Octopus bimaculoides. Next base: position 3,902,184 of record NC_142951.1, read on the forward strand.
TCAGTCTTTTCCTGTTCTTCTTTGAGAAACCGACAATTACTCTGATAGCTGCCAGTTCCTGTTCTTTTCAACAAAAGACACACATTGATTCCAGAGTCTAACGCTCCCTTTTAAAAAATCTAAACATTAAAACGCAATTTCGAAGCCGTCTGAGAACATGTTTAAAGACAGAGACTCTTTGTTATTTTCGTCTCTCTCATTCAGTCTCTCTATTCGTCTGTCTTTCTCTCTCTCGCTCTCTCTTTTCCTGTTATTAAGGTTTACTTTATAACGAATTCTATTGGTTTTTAATGCAACTTCTGGTTTACAGCCAAAAATGTTCGGGTGTTTTAAATTTTTTCTCTCGTATTGTTTTCTTTACTTTTTTTTTTCTTTGAACATAAAAATAAAATAGAAAATAAAAAAAAGCTTTCACTCTTTCAATGAAGTCCCGTCTGAACTGATTAGAATGGATTTTTATCTATTTATTTATTCATTGCTTTTGTATTCTTTTAATGAATCAACTCACCTACTCTTTATCTTCATCCTTCTCTTTGAAAGAAAGAAAAATGTCTTTAATCTATTTAAATCGAAGTTAAGCTTCTCGGAATATATTCTAAGCCAAATATCTTGAACCATTTATCGATTTTGTACGAAAATGAACGATGAACCAAAACAAATAAAAATAATAATTAATCCTCTCATCAAAAAAGAAGAAAAAGAGGAAGATATTACATGATGGATGTAAGTGTACGCGTGTATTTATATATGTTGACGCATTTATGTATATCTATATAGAGAGATAAAGCTGACAAATACATACACGCACACACGAAGGAAATTACATTTGAAAGTCTATTTTGTGATGTTAAAGATAGACAGCCCTTCAAGTTAAAAAAAATATTGTACTTAATTTCACAACTCACTGATTATACATACATACATATATACATAATCTTTATGTACATAAACATATGTACCATTTTATATACACACATTTTTCACAAACGTTTCTCTCGGAACATATATGTAAGCACGTGTGTGTATATGTATGAATATGTAAATGTGCGTTTGTGCACATGTATATATATATATATATATGTAGTAATATATATATTACTGAAGTAGACCAATTTTCTCTTTCGTACTCACTTCCATTGTCATTTCTCTCTGTTCATTTTCAATTCTCTCTATTTCCTTCTCTGCAAATTTTATATATCTTCGATGCTGATACGTTATTGCATCAGGAGAAAAGTTCAAGTAAACGCGGTTACAACTTATATAGATTGGATTACGTTCAACCGATTGAATTTCAGAAATTCTTAATCTAGTTTTGTCTCAAGTTTACATTTCATTATGTTTGATTATATTAGTTGGTTAATATACCTTGAATATTCGATGAGTTGTTAAATTGTAAAGTGGAATTATTCCAATGTTTAGCATTCGTTGATATTGTTGTTTACCTTCAAGTCAAGCTTAAATTTGCAGGTCTCTGATCAAACGTAGTACAGCTGTATACTTTCTGGATTTTTAAAGGTGTATCAAAGATTATATTGAATTTTGATTTTCGTTATTTAACACAGTACGCAGCTAATCTATTTACTTCCTTCACTTTTTAGCAGCTTCCTGAATTGATACATCTATGTGTTCTTGTTTACACTCTCGTTGATTTTATGTAGCCCCCGGTTAAGACTGATTAAGCAGCCAGTTGATCAATGTTATTTCAGTCATAGGCAACTCACGTTACTTTCTACTATCGAGTATTTATTCACTTTTTAAAGATGAAAATTCGCGTTAAGTGTATATTTGGCTATTACATCTAGCACTCTAAAACATTATTGAGAGATTCTTGTATTTGATAATTAATGTAGTGTTAGAAAGCTGACGTCAAATCCACCACATACTGCGATGTTATCTTTTGTTTCAGTGAAGCTGGGAAAACGCTTCGTCGAAGTTTTACTCAAATGAATTGATACAAGTATTACATTTTTATTAAGCCTGGTTCTTTCTATCGTTTACTGTTGCCGAACAGCTAATTTACAAGGACCTAAACACACTAACAGCGGTTATCAAACAGTGATGGGTGCAAACAGTCAAAAGAGCACATCCATACGCACACGCACGTACATATATAGCTTATATATATATATATATATATATATATGATGGGTGCAAACAGTCAAAAGAACACATACATACGCACACGTACGTACATATATAGTTTAAATATATACACAGATATTGTTTTGAGCTGAATAGAGGTGCGAGATTCCCATGTTCAAAAATATAAGGACACATATCGTGTCATATAGCCAGCTGCAGACGATGTCTCCTGGAACTAAATTACAGCAACATTCGTCCTAAACCAGGACTGCCATGTTATGTTGGCAAACAATCTTTGCTACAGGAACAAGGCCTGAAACTTATTAGGAGGGAGCAAGTCGACAATATCGATCAGAGTGCTCGAACAATACGTATTTTATCGACCTCAAAAGATTGAGAAGCAATGTCGACCACATCGCTGTCTGAACAAGGAACTTAATGGCAGAGGAAATGCTACTAGGCAGTTTGTCCAGTGTGCTAGCGTTTATGCCAGCTCGCCATCTTGATAGTTTAATAAGCATGAGTGTTAATATTAGTATAATCTGTATTTCGTTTACACACCCATATATCTTCCGTTTCTTAATAAATTCATTCATCGAATGTTTTGACATTTTCTGAAATTTTTTCTTCCATTTCTCATTACTATTATAAAAGATAAAGATCATTGCAAAATTTGATAGCTATGAAATTATCAGTTATTGATTTCCCATTAGAAATTCTTAGGTCGTCGGTGTCATTGTTTTGTTGCTGGTGTTGTTGTTGTTATTGTTGCTGTTATTCGTATTATTGTACTTATTGTTTGAAGTTTTATTTGAGTTGTTCGGTTCTATAACATTTACAATTATGGCATCGCATGTATGTATGTGCGTTCGTTTGTATATACATGTATGCATTTATATATATATATATATATATATATATATATATATATATATTCACATATACACACACACACACACACATATATATATACATATATATATATATATGCATACAGATACACATAGATACATACATATATATATATGTGTGTGTATGTGTGTATTCACTGAATGTACATACATATATAATATTATGTGTGTGTGAAGGTTTTTTAGTGTCATTTATATATTTATTAGTGTTTATTTTGGTAGATTGACACACAGGCCAGAGGATTTAATCAGCCAATATTAACTACTGTAACTTGAAGCCAAAAGCATTTCATCTCTATATATAGTTTTTCACATACTGGCACTTGCTCACACACTCCTATATATGTCCTGATCAAAGTAAATTCTATATCTGAGTTTTCCGAACAGAGAGCCCTTTATTGTCATTGATGACGTTACTTTAAAATATAGGCAAGAATGATAAGTCGATTTCACCGACCACAGTATTTGACTGGTACTTATTTTATCTATCACAAAAGGCTGAAAGCCAAAAATCGGCCTGAACGAAAAGCTTGAAGATATTCCGCTCCGCGTTTTGCCCGGCGTGCTGACGACTGTGTCAGCTTCCGCCTTGTATTCCTTTAAAATACTAATCTTCATTAAACAAAGAGGAGCACAATTATACGCATACACACAAGTACGCATACACATGCAGGCACCACAAATTACATTATTTGTGTCTGTCGGTGTGAGTAAGTACTCTTTATGTTGTACATACTGACATTTCGCAACAAATATAGATGTAACTCGAGCAAAAGAATAGCTTGCCAAAAGTATTTAACCAATTCCACTGAATTACATTGTATCTAATTTATCTGTTTGCAAAATGCCCCCGCCCTGTTATTTACGTAAAAAATGGAGAACCAACCATTGGTGGCTGAATGCAAAATTTTAGAAATACACTTTAGAATGTAACTTATTAATACAAGGCATATCTTAAGGATATTTTTTGTCCAATATCAAGAAATTAGGAAGAATGTACTTTGATATACTTAATATATGAATTGTGTTGCCGAACGTTCAACCTGTTTATAAGCATTCAAATATATGATAGCCATTTTCTATATTTTCGACGTGGCGCGTTTACTGTAGGATTTTATATGATTTGTCATTATAACATATGTAATTGGTTCATGGTAATGAACTGTATGGATATATGACTTGGTTGTTAAATTCCAGCCTGTCTGTTTCAAACAAAGATCTATCTGTCTACGCGAGAAAAAAAAAATTCCAAAAGAAATAATTAAAATCCGTTGCATGACAGGTACGCTGTGACAGAAGGAATGAAACTGAAATGAATTAATAAATATAAGGCTTTAGAAATGAAACCAGCTCCTTTGGCTTTCAGACATGTGAAAAAGGGTGGTCGCCTCCCATGCGTATGTTTAAAATTCTTCAAACGCACAGGATATCCGCAGGGACTCGCGTTGTTCAATGCGTGCAAACCAAACTGAAGATGCTGATCGGGATATATAGCATTAACTAAATAACATATTCGGTAAAGTCGACGACATGAACAAATATACTCTCATACACATTATATATATATATATATATATTTATATATATATATATATATATATATATATATATATATATAGAGAGAGAGAGAGAGAGGGGGGGGGGGGAGGGGGGAGAGAGTTGACTGTTTGTAACGATATTGGAATAGATAAACGAGCGTGCGCGTGTGTATACTAGCATGCATACCCGTCGTTGCTCGGGAATTAAATGGCATAGTTTGTATATACGGTACAGTAAATTTGAAACATGTGACACGAGGAGGTGCAGCATTGACGACAAAACATGTGGAGTAAATGAAGGACTAATTCGACTAAGTGATATGTCATGCGTCTGTTAGGACTTCAGAAGCCATATGGGTTTACACACACACACACACACACACACACACACACATACACACACACACACACACACACACACACACACACACACACACACAGACTGATATATATATATATATATATATATATATATATACATATTGCATACACAACCACATATATTTAGAGACTGTTGATCGTTTAATCTTCTATCACCATTGATAATGAAGATATTCATAACATTTCCTTTATGTTTTCTTTCGCTATTTCGTGTTATATAGACTTGTATTACACAATTTTGGTGACCCGATGATCTTTCCTCATTTATTTGATTACATAATGCTGCCAATGTTCATTGCAGGCAGAATGATGCAAAAAGATATACGTAATAAAATAGAATGGACGAACGTATAACTGTAGAAGTCATCTCTTTTAAAGCGATGCCAAAGTACGTGGAAATATTCTAATTGCGCCACCTGATTAATAGTGAGTCTATTGCCAAAATTCTGTTATGTTAGACATCGTGTAAAGAATGTTATCATTAATGCTATTTTTCAGCCATTATTTATTATTTTGCGTGTTGTTTGTTTTATATTTTCTTTATTTTATTCTATAATAAGATATTTATTGAAATTAATTATCTATATAAAATCTAATATTTTTATTCTCTTTCAGCAATTGAATATTTCATCATCTTCATTTTGATCACTTGGCTTGCATCTGTTTAAAGTCTTTCCCATTTATATAAACCTACTTATATACACATGCTTCAATACACTCTTACACTCTTTTGTTTCAGGTATTATATATATATATATATATATATATATATATATATATATATATATATATATAGAGAGAGAGAGAGAGAGAGAGAGAGAGAGAGAGAGAGAGAGAAATAGATAGATAAAATATTTATAAACATGTACTCACACAAACGCACATATATACATATATAGACGTACGTATTGATACAAACATACATATACGTAAATCGTTGCATATGCGTTTACAAGTAATATATTCACCATGTAAAATAACTTAATACATTACCTGTCCTTATCACGTGAGATACGTGGGTCGTATTTCCCCGATATCTATGCATCTTCTGCAATACACAGTTTTTCTTCTAACAGCTATGTAACTTTGTACGCGAGAAAAGAAAACATTACTTGTCTTAGAAGGCATAAAACAAGTCTGGAAAGATGCATGGACGCTTAGGATAAACTTATCAAAATGTTTTGGACAGCAAAGCGTTAATTTTATACATGTATCTATCTTCAGGCGTTAAATTTTATTAAATTAATACCAGTGTGCGTTTGTTGAGCTCTGTATCGTTGATACTCTCAGTTGTAATGGAACTGTAATTATGTATGCATCACAAATAAACTTAGTCTGCGAGTTCTTATCAAAATATCGATTTTTCTTACAGCGACACAAATACTTGCGACATCGCATTACATTCATGATGTGACGTTCAAAGTTATCCTAAAGTCTTTTACTGACGTCAGAATGAGGAAATTGCTTCTAACTGGAATTATGTAATGAGTTTATTGTTAAATGCATTCGCTTAAAGGGGGAAAAAATGAATAAGAAAAGGTAACTTATTGAATTTTAAAATTTGCGTCGATTCTGCCACAGTTCTGGAATTATTGATTTTTATATTATTTTGAACTTGATTCCTCTTAAGTGGATATAGATATAGATTCGAATCCCTCATTACATCATAGGAAAATACTATTTATAGCGGAAGAAATGGCAAATAGTCATTGCAGTTTTAAGGGTATCTTTAAGTCCTACGTTACACAGGTAAACGAAAAAAACAATTCTGAATGTGTATCATAGAAGATGCATGGACGCCAGGGAAATACGACCCTCGTGTCACGTGATACGTATGACAGTTAAGGGTTTAAGACCATCGAAGACCACTTGTATGAAAAGAAATCCTATACTGATAGACATGCTTATTCAGAGACGACTTGTGCCTAAACAACAATCGTTGCAAAAAAAACTCCCACCACCACACACATTCAAATGTATTGTCATTACTTAAGATCAAGCTTATGGCATAATATGCTGTAGTTTCCACTATTACGCAATTATTCTTTGGGATTCAAACTGCAACAGTAGGATCACATTTTCTGCAGTTAATATTAAAATGCAAACATTGCTAAGTCACTATTCTGGGAGACAGGTTTATTTTCAAATCTATTGCGAGAATCAACAGTTAAAATCTGTCCCTAGAGGTGATATTAGAGCTGAAACTTAAGCGAAAGCATTTAACAATACACAAAACAGAAACTCCGAATGGAAGCAAACTCATCAATTGATGTACTTCATACTTTTGGGGCAGTAGGAGGTTACATGAAACCGTTTATAACACAATATCTATAATAACCCAGCGAAGGGACAGCAAATATAATATTGGGATTTTGCTAATGGTCTTTGACGAGATCAATCACTGAATAATGTGTCATACATTTGGAAATTTTAGTATCAACGGACAGTTCAGTGGATTATTGCCTGTTTTTACAGGGCAGAAATCAATCATTGCTACCTCATATCTCTCTTTACCACGGTATCTTTAATATATAGTGTATGGTATTAGACCCATTGTGATTCTTTCTACCAGGCATAATTTCACATGTTTTTATCAGTTAATCTAACGAATTATGAAGGTGATACAAGATAAATTACTAAGTAAATACAGGACAATCATATCTGCTAAATATGTCGAAACACTTCAGAATAAACTAAACCTCATCTACAAAGCGATGGTGATGATGATTATCAGAACTGCAATTGTGACAGATGGTTAGCAGTTATAGGGTGGGGTGATAGTCGATTACATCAACACCGGTGTTCGGCTGATATTATTTATCGATTCTGAAGTAATGAAAGGCAAAGTCAATCTAGACAGAATTTGAACTGAGTGTAAATACAGAAGGGATTCTTACTATTCTCCTAGCCTACCGCCGTAAAAATAATAGTAATAGTTTATATATGTGTAAACAATATATATATATATATATATATATATATATATATATATATATATATATATATATATATATATATATATATATATACATGAGTGTTATAAATATACACATACGTGTACATATCGATGCACGAGAATAAGTATGTATGTCTGTGTGTATACATATATCATACGTATGTACGTCCGACTGTTTGCAGTTTTTAGTTAATCGAGACTAGTTGTTTTAAAAATCTTCTGATTCTTGTTTCTGTGAATTGCATTATAGATGTTCTTCCTACAAAAGCTTGCAGGAATTCTCCACTTAAACGAAACAACCATTTTAATTGCAGTCTTTTATCCAATTTGCAAAAGAATTCGAGCGAACAGAAACAAAATTATATCAAATAGATGTTAACATGGCGCTGCGACCTTAGGTTAACTGTTGTATTACCAAAAAGTTTACGTCAGTCTACTTATTGCTACCAACAGTCAAGGAGACAACTTTGACGCAGGCGTTGTATTTGCTCAACGCAGCAGTGACATCTTCATGCAATCACACTGCTGTTTCAGGATTGAAAACCATTTTATATTCTGGTCCTGCTTTTAATATTTTTGGTAAAACATATGTGCTGGCCATCGATGAAACCATTATTTAGGATTGTTCAGGTAAGTGTTATCGTATGGTTTAGCCATCAATAAAATTACGTAGCGGATATCCTCGAAAGCAATTATTCAGTCAGTATAGGAACTGTCTAATACTGGTTATTTTGTTTTCTTTAACACTGTTGTTTTTCGAACGAAAATAGATTGGTCGAATGTCGCTGATAAAGGAAATGAGGATATAACGCGGAATACCGAAAAACGGCTTATCTTAGCTTCAACTATAAATCCTGAACAACCAAAGCATGGTGAGTGGATTTGATAGAGAGAAACTGAAAGAATCCCATCTAAGCTGAACGAGATGGGATTACCTAGAAACAAAATATACTGTCTTCTCTGCCTAGTAAAATACCAATGTAGAAGAAATACTTTCCACGTGGGCAATGCTTAAAGATCGTCAATGTGACTTATGACGGCCTCGTTCTACAGTAGAAGACACTGGCCACGCAGTGAGACTGAACCCGGAAAAGTGAAGTTGCGAAGCAAGGTTACCGGACATGCACGTATACAAACGCACATACACACACACGCAAACATGCCTCCGAAGAATTACCTTGCAGGTTTCTTAAATAGAAAATAAAGCTTGAAATGGCATGCTAGTTACTAACTCGATAAATCTATCAGCCCGGTGTTCTAACTGATACAGTATAGCTTACCAGGGGTTGCAAGGAAGAGTAATGCATCATCGAGTCGATGTATTCGTTTAAGTTTGAAGCACGGTTCATCAACAAATTTAATTATAATGACCAGATATCTTCAAATACGAACATTATGTAAAAGCGCTAACACAAGAGAAAAAAAAAACACAGAAGATTTATAAACATCGTTTAGTATATGTCCAAAACTGTTACATGTCTGATTTCGCTGTTTCTAGCAAAACAGATTTGTGAAAACGGTAAAGAAAACACTAATACTTGTGTACATTTTCATATATATATATATATATATATATATATATATATATATATATATGAACACGTATGTATTATATATACATATGAACACGTATGTATTATATTTATACATGTACAGACACATACTCATGTACATACATATATGTATTTGAATTTATGCATATGTTCTCATAAGACAATACAACTGGATGAAATGCTGTATAACAACATCTCTATTATTCTAATATTGCGAGATTTAGCTACGCTAAATTGCCATTTCGAGCATTATGGAAATTGCGAATGTCAAGTTGCTCATGGAATATATTTTATAGAGCCCAGTTGAGTGAAGATGTACATTGATATTCATACTATAAAATCATGGATATTTTTTCTGGATAAATGTCAGTAATATATCGTTGTTTTTTTTTCCAGGATATGTAATAGAAAAATATGGTGATATAAAATCATAGTTGGAAGCATTTCTTTACACACACACTCGAATGAATGTATATATATATATATATATATATATATATATATATATATATATATATATATATATATATATATATATATATATATGTTACTTAGGAGAAACGAATGTTGTAAAACATTCAACTCAAGATGCGGTGATTAAACATGTCAGGAAAGAAGATATTAAGTTTGCCTGCATGTGGAGCAGAGCCGCATTTCGGAGAAATTCCCTTTTGCAATCATGACAACTTGGTTTCGTTTTGTAGCCTCTTGGTTAGTTGTTGTTGATTGTTCCTTCTCGAACCATGCTCGGCTCATAATGGCCGCTTTCCCGGTTTCATTGGCGTATAGGTTTCCCACCTGGACGGGACGTCGGTCCGACGCTGGTGAGCTGCTAGATGCAGGAAGAAACAGTGAGAGAATGTTGTGGCGAAAGACTCACCAGAAGTTCGCAATTACTTTTTGTCGGAGATACGTGGAGCTTAGGTGTTTTGCTCAGCAACACACATATCGCCCGGTCTGAGATTCAAACCCGCGATCCCTCGACAACGAGTCTGCTGCTCTAATCACCTGGCTATGTGCCTCCAATGTGCTGAAATGGACAGGCACAAATTGCGTCCCTGTAATTTTTATGTCAAATCTTAGCTGAGTCTCTGTATGAAGAGTATATTTATGCGTAATATTCAGTGACTTATTCGATAAATGAGATAACATCTACAATTTGAAAAAAAATATGAAGCACGTGTATTAAACTTAAGTATGTCGTCAGTGAAAGAGATAAACCGATACTGGTACTACTGCTACATAATATCCTAAAGGGAGGGAAATGAAATATTGGTAACATATAATATTCGTGCTTCACAATTACGTATTTTATAGCACCGAAAAAATCATAAACATTTGCAAGTACTAAATTATATATATGTATATATGTGT
>NC_142951.1:3915592-3958092 GCF_046866305.1 Octopus bimaculoides
CAAAATAGGGGTGGGAATAATTGGGTTAGCAACTTCACGGGTGCTGAAATTCGCCGAATACGCATATACTTCCTGAAACTAGCATTATTATTGGGTTGGCAAGAAAGTAATTTTGCTTTTCCGAAACAGAGTTACGATATTTTTGAATAACTTTTGTCAATGCTATATTTGTTTTTACCTTTTGACATTTGATAATTACCTTTAGCTTACTTTAGAAGCAAACTGTGCGTTATTTTGTTTACAACCGTTAGTTCAGTCAACTTAAATATGGAGCGCAGTATGAACATCCCCCGCCCCTATTTTCCATTTTTTAAACTTTTATTTCTGTTAAGCAACAAGAACGATGCTGAAGCTCACAGTGTTAAACTGGTACTTCGGCTCCGAAAGAATGAAGTGCAATGTCCACTTCAGCGGAATTTGAACGCACAACGTAGCGATGGGAGAAAAAACCCACTAAGCATTTCGTCAAGCGTGCAAAATATTCTACCATGTCACCGCCTTATAAATAGGAAATAATGATAACGTAGATTAAAACGCCTAAGACTGCCTCTGAAATTCGAAACCGCTTCTCTTGGAAACTGGGCAAAAGAAAACACAATAGAAATAAAATTAAAAGAGAATAGGATAGTCATGTGAATTTCTTTATCATATTTAAAGGAAATGTGGTTTCGACTCCTATAGGCAAACTTAGAAATTTGCATTCTAAATGGGTTTTAATCAATATTTAGCAGCTACTATATTATAGTTTGGATGCTTCTAGATTCAGTGTTCTGAAATTGAAATATTTCACGCTCTCGAAGATTCCTAAACGCGTATAACGCAACAATATGTGGTGCCTGCATATTTTTTTGCTGTAATAAGTGCCTGTGTGTAATTGTGTGTGTGTGCGTGTCCTCGCGTGTGTGGTAATAGCAAATTTGGCGTAGCAAGTGCGCGTACCAGTAAAGTTCCAAATTTGTGATTATGAAAAAAAAAAAACCTGAACAAAATTCATTTCCTGAAACGGAAATTATGTAGATAAATTCCTAAAATACGCCGTTCGATGAGTTACATATTTCCATGACGTCATCAATAGAAATCAAACATTATAATTATGTGATTTGATAAATGTATACAGCGTATGAATGCCTAGTATTCTGAATGTTTGTAATATGCTTAGCTGATAATTTGTTATGTTTTATTAATCGCATTGTCCTCCAAAATATCATTCATACACAAATTTCCTCATTCACTCCGTCATTCTATCTAACGCTGCATATTAAGACTTGATTGTATGTTCACGCACGCGTGTGTGTATGTATATATATATATATATATATATATATATATATACATATATATATATACATATATATATATGTACATATATCTACATACACATATACATGTGCATATATATATATATATAGGTACACACATATACATACGCGCACACACACATATACATACGCACACACATATACATACGCACAAACACATACATGCGCGCACACACATATATACATATGCACATATATATACATACATACATACACACGTACACATATATATATATAGAGAGAGAGAGACAGAATGAGAGACAACAGCATATATATATATATCGACTTACACGTGCATATATATATATATCTATATATATATATATATCTATATATAAGTATGTACACACACACCTATATAATTTCCCATCAATTTAGCTATTTTATCCTCCGATACAGATCAATAACTCTGTAAATCGATATTTTCCTCTCAATAGGCAAATGCAAACATAGATATACAGACACTCATTGAATCTATCATCGAGAATACTTGGCAGCATTGATATATGGTATAATTTGTCTGTGTGCGAGTTTGTGTGTTTGTGTGTGTGTGTGTGTGTGTGTGTGTGTGTGTATGTGTGTGTGTGTATGTATGTATTTGCCATCTAGCTAATTTAAACTTATGCATTTTGGCATGTATTTTATGCAACATATTTGATTTAGATGAGATGACATTTTTTTTTTTTCATAATTGACTTAAGTGTAGATATTTCCCTTTTAGCTTCGAGTCATTGCTATTTGGCCACCAAGACTTTGCCCTTTCCCTTGTATTTCACTAACTGTGTATCCAAGATTAAAAGACGGTTCTTTTGTGTTTCTTTAATAACATGAGTAGGAATAATGTTTAGACTTTTTTCCATGTCTGATATTGTGTGTATGTAAATAGATGGCTAAGTACTTCTTTAAGTATTTTTCAGCGTTGAATTTATTGCACCAGGACGAGACGTGATTTATTCGATAATATTGATCCGCATTTATCGAACTTCATTTGTCAAATGGGTCATCGTTTGGAGTAAATGAATGTAACAGAGGGGAATCCAATAATTAGATAATACATTGATTGTTCCACAAGACCCATTATTACTCTTGCTCAGAACAAACACGCACAAACATGCTCATGCACACATACGCGCGCACATACACACTCAAATCCATGCATACATACACATGCACTCACGCCCACATGGACACATATGCCTGTATTTGTAAACATAATATTTATACATTTATAAAACGAAATGAACTCAAAATGAATGTGTACATCCATATTAACATATGTCTGTGTGGGGGTTAATATATATGTGTGTGTGTGTGTGTGTGTGTGTGTGTGTGAGTGTGTGTGTTTGTATGGATAATTAATGGGTCATGATTATTAAATTTGATTTCATGTTATTGTCTTCATTTTGCATTTACGTAATTTTCAGTTTTCTCTATTCTTTCCGGGAACACTGGAACAGAGTCTACGTAGTAGAAAGTATCTTTCCATAAAAAAGGAACTTGTGTGTATGTGTGCGTGTGCGTGTGTGTGTGTATGTTTCTGTTCGTGCGTAAATATGTGCACTAGATTGCTGCACCGGAAGACTGATATGATCTTAATAGAATATACACAAAAATATTAATACACTTTACATAAACAAATGAAAAGGCTGTCATGCGTACACTCATTTGCAGACGAAACAAGACACAAACAGGTGTGTATGTGTATATATATATATATATATATATATATATATATATATATATATATATATATGTGTGTGTGTGTGTGTGTGTGTGTGTGTGTGTGTGTGTGTGTGTGTGTGTGTGTGTATCTATATACGTATATATAATCCTTACCTATAACAAGCGTAATCAGAAAATCATTATTTTTATGAACATATCACAGAGTTGCATTTCTGAATCATAATGTTTCTTTAAATACATGTACATTTACAATATAGCATACACAAAGAAATATCTCTGCTAATAAATATATTATATCAGATATAATGAATGCGAAAATGGTACCATAAGATTTTATTGTCTGTTAATGAATATTTCGTATTCAGTTTACCATTAAATGTGTGTATATATAGAGAGAGAAGACAGGCTTAATATTACAGCATGGAATCAACGAACTCGAATTTACTCTTTGGAGTGTTTATTTATGTTCTTGGTGACAGGGGGAGAGAGTATCAGCGTTTAGAAGAATAACATTGGTATTGTTTTGTGTGTGTGTGTGTGTGTGTGTGTGTGTGTGTGTGTGTGATAGAGTGATATCTCCGGTTTACTGAGTACAGTAAAAAGAACAAAGATCTCTGATCACAGACCAATGTAATGGAATAATGGTGAAAATAGAAACGTCTTATTGTGGTTCATAATTATATAATAAATAAAACAATAACGAAAAGAGGAACTGTTTTCTTCAGTCATTTATCGAGTACGTTTATTGCCGAGATAAATATAATCATACGCCGTAATACAATGTGCCATTTCAGGCATGTAATTATTTATATATATATATATATATATATGTGTGTGTGTGTGTATGTGTATGTGTGTGCGTGTGTTGAGTGCGTCTGTAGATGTACGTAAGCATATATATGAATATGTGTTTATACGCATATACCTAACTCAGGTAAGGTTGTTAAAATAAGAAATCATAAATCATGTGATTGATTAGAAGCAGTAATGATATACATACATACATACCTATACACAACTTTTTCTATATTCCGTCGAATCTCAGTATATTTAATAGAGGAGTCTGACACAGAGGATCTGTCTAGCAGGAAACTAGTTATTTTTCTAAATTGCTTGCGTTGTAAATAAGATTTATATTTATGGAACATATAAGTCTGCATTGTATAATTATGTATCATTTTGCATGTACCATGTCTGGACACATCTACAACCTATTGACATGATACTATAATTAATATAAACTATACATACGCACAAACAGGAATGCATTAAATATATCTATATCTATATAGATACATACAATACAAATAGATATTCACACTAGTTAATGAAATTGACGTACTTCACATATATAAAGTTACTGAAACTAAACGTATAGTCTCTAGGAGCATACACACAACACTATATATATATGTGTGTGTGTGTGTGTGTGTGTGTGTAGTGTGAATGTATACACATATATATATTTATATATTTGTATACAAACATGCTTGTATATAGATATATGTATATATATATATGCACACACAAAAGTATATATATATATATATATATATATATATATATATATATATATATATATATATATATGAAAGAGAGAGAAAGTTTAACGGCTCAAACGATGAAATGTGCCTGTGTAAATGAGAATATTTATCTTGATTGTATCTACGAGACTAAGCAAGTAACACATCTTCACTCACTATGATAGTCATTTCACAAATAGTCACATCCATTCATAGACACACAAAAAAAAATAATAAGAGAGAAAACAAAACTGCGTCTGATATCCGCTTGCATGAGAATATAACACCATTAGATATATATAGAGAGAGTCAGCAATTACAGTTTCAGAATACATCATTAGCTTGTAGTTTGCTGGTTTTGTCAATGTATTAATGTAGCATTATTTTCGATACAATCTCGAAAAAGTTTTCTTCAATACAATCTAAGCCCATAGCTGGAAAAAAAAAAAATCGAAATGCTACTGCTGTAATATAGTGAACTTTCCAAAGAAAATACATTTTTGATTTAATCCTCACACTTATAGCATTCTTGGGCTATATATATATATATATATATATATATATATGTGTGTGTGTATATATATGTATATATATGTATAATCTGTCATACCGGCCATGACGAAGGGAAATAGCCCTGAAACTCGAGTCACCTTTATATATTTATATTTATATATTTGATCCTTTATATTGAACTCTCAATATTTCATCTACACTCAATACTTTCTTTCATGGTGCCATCCATTTTTATTTTATTTTATTTTATATATTGTATATTATATTATATATTGTATATTCCATATTCTATACCCCACATTGGTTCTGCAGGAATATAAATAAAACATAAAAAACAAACAGTGTTGGAACTCATTTAAACAAAATACTATATTCCTCTATACACAATCATACAAAAAAACCACCTTTTTTTGTATTTATTTTTACTCGCATATATATATATATATATATATATATATATATATGTGTGTGTGTGTGTGTGTGTGTGTGTGTGTGTGTGTGTGTGTGTGTGTGTGTGTGTGTGTGTGTGTGTGTGTGTGTGTGTATGTATATATAGGGAGAGACAGAGAAATTGTGTATGTGCATATGTGTGTGTGTGTGTGGGCGTGTATGTCTATCTACGTACACATTCGTAGAAATACATATATCATTCTGTTTATGTGCTACAGATTCTATTCGCATGTGCCCATTCCTTCACTTACCTCTTTAAAAAGATACTGTTAACTCAAGTGCTTCCAAGTAGGAAGCAGCCAAATAACTTGGTATAATATGACAATGTCAGTACAACTTAGCAGCGTAGAAAAGTAAGTTTGCTACAGTTTCTCATAGTTTTATGCTTAGTAATCGTGGCGATATATTAGTTTTGAAATTTGTAATGGAACCTCTTAAACTGCTATCGTATTAAATATCAAAAGAAGTGTCTAAGGGTAGTAATCGTTTATACAACAGTTGCGGATACAATGTTTGCAGTTACAGAAGTTCATAGTTTCACGCGAAAGTCAATTATTGTGACCATATTATTTTTCTTTTTCGTTTCCGGGCATTTAAGTTATTGCAGTCTCATATACGTGGTTTAAATGGTCCCCATGTTTTTAAGTTTGAAATCATCTTCCTAGAATACGAAATCGCTTGTTTTTAAATTAATTTCTATTGTTGGTTCATCCTTTACCGGAATACAGTTTCAAAGCGTTTCGTGTAAGAACATGAGAATCAAAGCGCTGGGCGCTTCTTCTACATATTACTCGTTTTATTTTTCTTTTGTTTCGTTTACACATTCCAGATACTATAAAGCCTTTTTACACGTTTATTTCGTTCGATAGTATTCATTCAATGAAATTATTTGTTCTAAGTTAAACGATGAGAAAATAAACATTGCATTTTGTAACATACACACGCATATAGCTGCACGGTCGCATGAAATATATGTGTATATTATATATATGACTCTATTATAATTCATAATATCAGTTGTTTAGCATGCGTAAAAAAAAAAAACTATAACGAAAATATCAATAGCTGTTATCGCTAAAACGTTCGAAATTACAGGGTATCCGGGTATGTGTTGCTTTCAGTTTTCGATTTTTTCGTTATTGGGATGGGTTTATTAGGGTCTTTGTTCGTTTGCACGATTTCACCTTTGTGTTTTGTGATAACTTGTAGTTTGGTCAGTTCTGACTGCTATGTCAGCAGACTGGTTCTGCTTATTTGTAAACTTAATTATTAATTGATGTTTTATACTGTTATAGGTTTTTCTTTACGCATGCTAAATCACTGGTATTACTATAAATAATAATATCCTCATATATATTTAAATACATTTTATTCACTTCCATTACCTCTTTTAAATTTCCTGCGGCAATAAAAACGGTCACCGTACACACTGTTTCCGATGAATAAACACTTAACCCTGCGCCAGTGATGACTGTGGCCATGCTGGGGCACCAACTTTAGTCGAGCGAATGGACCCCAGGACTTATTCTTTGTAAGCCTAGCACTTATTCCATCGGCATCTTTTGCCGAACCACTAAGTTACGGGGACGTAAACACACCAGCATCGGTTGTCAAGAGATGTTGTGGGCACAAACACGGACGCACAATCATATACACGCACACACTCTTATATATATGTGTATGTATATATATATATATATATATATATATACGATAGGCTTCTTTCAGTTACCGTCTACCAAATCCACTCACAAGACTTTGGTCGGCCCGAAGCCATAGTAGAAAACACTTGCCCAAGTTGCCACGCAGTGGGACTGAACCCGGAACAATGTGGTTGGTAATCAAGCTACTTTCAATTTTCGATTTCTTTCGTTATCGGGAAGGGTTTCTACATTATATATATATATATATATATATATATATATAGAGAGAGAGAGAGAGAGAGAGAGAGAGAGAGAGAGAAAGAGAGAGTGACAGAGATTGGTACCTACATAGATAACCACATATATATACATATATATATATATATATATATATATATATATATATAGGTAGATGTTATGAATCTTTATTGAGGCATACGGCCAATTATCCTAATTAGACCATCATTATCGGATTGTTAAGTGAATATCAGGTGATTATATAATGCACGATTCTGTAGACACCGATCATGAGGCAGTAGACGTAACCAATGAAACCAAAGATAAAAAGTGAGTTATGTATCGCTTGGAGCAATATATGTACGTATTATGTCATCTCTAAAGCTTTTATCATCACCGTATGTATGCATAGAAAAGATATGAATTACACATATCTATATACATGTCCAGATGGAAATGCACACCCTCTCACACAGATACACGATATAGATACAATTAAAAATGTGCTGCAAAATGATGTTCGTATTCTATCGAAAGAAGATGTACTTTCATAAGAGTTACATTCCTGTAGTATATATAATATCTGCGAACCTGTGCAGAATCGAATAATAAAATGTGTGAAACACGTTCATATGTAGATAGATAGGGCTGTGTAGAAGCTCGTCTGTTTCCTAGCGCTAATCTGTATAGCAGCCCACAAATGTTCATAAAATTGTTATAACGAAATCACTATGTAGTTAGATAGACGCTTAAGTATCGGATAATATATATTATGTTCATATCTGTAATATTCCTGTGGGTAGAGAGAAGCAAATGGAATTACCATGTATTTGTTAAGATAGTGCATATTTAATGCTTGAAAAACCTTCCGATAATAAAATATGTGATGAATGACACTATATACCTCAAAAGAAATTTCATGTTAGAAAGTCTTAAGACACATAATGCCTTATTTATCACTGATCAGCGGGAATTATTCTGTCGGTGTAAATATTGAATTGTTGCATTTAATCCATTTAAAACCTTGTAAATGTATATTGTTAATAGAGAAATAAGATTAACCCTTCAACTGCGGAAAGCGGTTTTTATATACTATTGTATATTAGTTGAGGATGAAATGTCTGAAAGTATTTTAAGTTGAGATATACGAAAGTTACTGAGACAACGTGACTTGTAGAATATATAAACTCTACTTTTTAGTAGACATTTCACGTCATTCCTGAACTAAACATGGCATTTCATTTCGCAGTTAAAGAATTAAAGCAAAAACATGTTTGCTGTGCCAGCTGCTTGATAGGTAGAACTTTATTGTGGAGTCATCTTTTCCATATTGAGAATACTCACACTATAATTGAAACATATGTAAAGCGAAAGATTAGCATCTGAATTATGTACACCAGTCGATCATTCAGCAGACCGCATAAACTTGTTTAATAAAGATCATTATGAAATGAACTCCGAAGATATTTGGTTTATTGTTCAATTTCGTTACTTCATCAATTGCCTCAGTTATTGAGCTGAGGTCATGCTGGAGCAAGGTTTTAAAGAGGTGAGTCGAATAAATCGACCACGGTATTCATTTTTATCAACTTTCGATGTATTCTCTTGGTTTCTTTGAGCTCAAACGCTAGGCTACGGAGACGTAAACAAGTAGGCTCCGGGTGTCAAGCTGTGATGGAGTAGAGACCCAAACAAACAGTATATATATATACATGAACCACACGACGGGATTATTTTGGGTTCCGTCAAACAAATCGAATCCCAAGTTTTGGGTTGTCCCGTTGTTATAGAAGAAGATATTTGCTCGAGAGGCCATGCAGTCTGACAGAAGGAAACCCGAAACAGGTAGTTAGGAAGGAAGCTTCTTATTTTAAGGAGATGAAGTTATATAAACATTGCATTTTTTAAAATGCTGATTATTTATGCTGGTGGTGTTGAAAATGTTAATCGCAAATATATCTGACTAAATGTGAAAAATCATTTTCTAAATGCCCCCCAAAAAAACGGACGATCGAGTTGTCTCAGCGGTGTTCCGTTTCATCTGGTACAATTTTTCGAGTGAAATACATTAATGTAGCACGGCTGAATGATTGCATCAAACTATGATGAAGTAGATTTGAGGAATATGAACAGGATTTAGTACATTTTATAGTTTGGCTACATTATTACTAGTTTCGAAACGCCCACAAAAATTAGACATTTCTTCATTATATAGTCTACTCTATACTCAGCTATAGAATGCCCAGATTACGGAATGTAGTTCATCGTGAATTACTGTAAGTTTCACATGATACAAATGATGTAAATACATATCGTAACAAAGCATTAAAAAGTAATAGCGAAAACCTTATATCGATGTTCACTTAACGAGAATGGGTAGGGCTGACAGCAACACGAATTTAACTTGGTTCATTTGATTTTCCTGTTTTTCACTCTTCTCTTTTTTTAAAATGGTAATCAATACCTTACTCCACAAAGAAAAAGTAGCTCTTGTATACACATACACACAAAAATACATCACATATATATGCAGGTATGTCAGTACTTACAAACATATGAATGTAGGCAAGTAAATGCTACGCATGTACACGCATATATGTAATTATATCATACATATATATATATATATATATATATATATATATATATATATATATATATATATGTGTGTGTGTGTGTGTGTGTGTGTGTGTGTAGAAACATATGCATATATATGCGCATGCGAGCATATGTATATTATATATATGTATATGCATTCATATGCACAGATGATTACAAACCAATTTTTTAAAAATCAAACCACTTGCAAAAGATTTCTATTTAGCTGTTCTTTATTAGATAAAGATTATATTTTTTTTTCTCTTTTGTCGTTTTTCACACCGTTTGGTACATATTGAAAAAAAGAAAAATACTATAAATCTTGATGAAAGGAAATCGCAAGAAAGCGTTTGTGTCTATTGAACTATATAAAATGTATTAGATTCGCGTTTGGCATCAAATTACAATTTACCAATGCACACTTGAAGTAAACAGAAAATAAACCAAGTTTGAAATAAAATGAAAATTAACAAGACGTAAAACGGCGTAAAATGGAACAAATTGTGAGATGAATCGTGCCGTATAATTATCTGAACGGATCAAGGTTAAAAACTACGAATATATTGTATATGTTCTGGTTAAGCAGTATTGTTTTTTTTTATATATATATCGTATGAAGTTTTGAATCTGAATAGGCAGGGTTCAGATCATACAAGATTCATTTTCAAGTTTTTGTTTACGTTTGGAAATACAATAGGTTCCTGTTAAATCATATCTTATTCTTTAAACAAATTGATATCGTATTTTTCAGTATTCAAGTCGAAGTAGTGTGTAGGTTAAAGCTACCAGCATCGTTACTCTTGTTCAAAACACTGATGCATCTAAATGCAATTTTGGGTCCCCAAATGTCATCATGGTGTATATTGAATTGATTCTGGTCCGACCCGCCTTAATAGTAATTATTATTTGTACTCTAGGCACAAGGCCTTGAAAATTTTTGGTGCAGAGGGCTAGTCTATTATATCGACCCCAGTCCAAAACTGGTGCTTATTTCATCGACCTCCAGAGGATGAAAGGCAAAGTCGACCTCAGAACCTAAAGAGGGTTAACGGCTCTACCAGCTTGTCACCTTAATAATAATTATGATAATAATCCTTTCTACTAAAGGCACAAAGGCTGAGATTTAGGAGTAGAAGGCGAGTCGATTACATAGATTACCAGTATTTCACTGGTACTGAATTTATCGACCTCGATGTGACGAAAGTCGATTTTATTAGAATTTGAACTCATAACATTAAGAAGGCTAACCATTCCGCCAGCTCACCACTTTAAATAATAATAAGAAGAACAACAACAACAGTTTGATTCAGGTACAAGGATCTCAGTATCCACTAAACAGGAATAATTCAGCATCAACAGTTCATTGGTACTTTAAATTATCGTTCTTGAAATAATTAGTAGCAAAGCTGATCTGGTGTGCCTTGTGCACTTTAGATACACCAGAACCGAAGGTGAAAAAGAAAGCAGGTTCAAAAAAAAAAAAAAAGAAAAAAAGATGATGGAAAACGAAACTAAGAAAAGCGAAGTTAACATCTGCGTACTTTGAACTCCACTTGCAAAGAACCGGAACCATTTTTCCAAAGTAATCTTTCTGATTTTATCTCTCTCCAATTTACCATTATAACTATACATACACATGTATATCTCGTCTATGTGCTCTTCAGTTTTACGTAATTCGAGCATTTCTACGTTAAAAATCGTTATCTTTCAAACATAAATTCATGTAGTGAAAATAAACGCCTTTCTTACGGATACCAATTAAGTTACTGAAACTAATTACCTATAATTATTGCATTCTAATTAGAATTGTACGAAAATTATCGTAAACGTAACATTTTGTTCTCTTACGTCATCCTAACTGTTAACTGGCGTTTTCTATAGCTGCAAGCCAGAGTTTTCTTTTCCCATTTCACTTTTGCAATACTTAGTTTAGTTAAAAAGAAAATGATTTATCACGTTAGTCTTGTGAAATATCGATTTGCGGCAGGTGTTCAATTCCCGGGAATGAACAACAAACTGGAGCGTATTTCTCTCTAACGCGTATGCGAAGTTACTGGAATTCAAAGTAAAGTTTAACGTTAAAGACAACGATGATAAAGACAAAGCCACCTAACACAAAAGAGAAGAAAAGAGAGATAAAAACGGAATCATAAATTAATTTGAGGGTGTGTTATATTAGGATAACTAAGGAATAAACAAGGAGATGTATCTGAGAAGAAGGCGATTCATTTCTCTAAACAGCCCCGTCTGTAGACGCTATTGGTCATGGAAGACTGATCTTTTGGTTTTAGTTTTTGAAATATGATTTTGAGTTGTTCTTCCTTCAAGCTTGTCTATTTTCTAACTTAAAATTTAATTATATTTAATTTATCACTCAGATCTGTTCCATAATATATTTATTAGAAGTATAACACTAAATATAATTGCTTTGAATTTTTCCTGGTTTCAGTCATTGCACTGCCGTCATGCTGGAGCAAAACTACCCCAGTACATTTTAATTCTTACATTACCACTTTGTCACGGGACCTAAAGAGACTGGCACCGTTAGCGTGAGTCAAACACAAAGACAGACAGACACACAACTTCTCCCACGCACACACACGCACACACACAAATGCAGTTGATGTGCTTTTTTTTATTTTTCCACCAGCAAATCGAATTATAAGGCTTTAATTTGTACGGAGATTTATTCAGTCCAGAGCTTCCACACTGTGAAATTGAACCTGGTAACATTGTGGATGAGAAGAAAAGTTCTTACCGCCCAGTCATTCCTACGCCTATACTATATAAAGTCATATGAAATAGTTCTCAAACGGAGACAAACGTTCCAACATAATAAATAATTAACATTAAATATAGGACAAAATATCAAGAAGGAAAGAAAAAATTCACAGAAATCGATATAAATTGAAGGATAGTGAAAAAATTAAATTAAATCAAAAAGAAGTCTAAATATGTTAACATTCACAAAATAACATCAGAAAAAGAATTGATGCAAATCTCTTCGGTTGAAGCATACAAGAGGTCATTAAGTACATGTTTACTACTTCAAAGTCCGTAAAGACTACAATCTGCTGTCGGTTTTATAAAATTATTTGATGTGTAAAAACGTAGAAATTTTAATTTCAATAAACTAGACATTACATGAAAATTTCTTTGCCATTGCTATCGTTGCTATGGAGACCGAGATCAGTCCTGATTATGGATCATTAAAAACAGATTAAATGAGTTACACGTGCTATTTTCTGGGAGATTATATCGACTCTAACATCGTAAATGGATTTTGTAGACAGAAATATTCTAGCCAATATAATCTTCATTACGACAACAAAGGTTAGTTCCAAGGATATGTCATCACCTATGCTCTAGCTGTAATATAATACATATTTGATCAGGGTATTAGAAGATCAATTGTATATGGAATACGCTGGCTCTAATTTGACACAGCCTTACGCGTGCACACCCAGACACACACACGTGTATGTATGTATGTATGTTATAATTAGAAGAAAAAAAAACACGGAGCTTCGAATGTCGGAGTGAAGAGCTACGATGCATTCTCGTCGGCTATTAATGGCAATAGACGCTATCAAAAATCGTTGAATAATTGGAAACTTACCCTAACAGGTAGAAAAAGAATAAAGAAAACATAAAAAATATACGCAGCCATATTCTCGCAATACATAGCGAGGTGACAGAATCGTTAGCACGATGGAATAAATGCTTAGCGGTATCTCGACCCTCACTAAGTTGTGATTTCAAATTTTGCCGAGATCGAATTTGTATTTCATCCTTTCGGGTTCGATAAAATAAGTGGCAGTTTAACACTCGGGCGAAGCAATCACCTCATTTCCGCCTTCCCCAAGTTGCCCAAGTGGCAAAAATTTGAAATAATTATTACAGCAATAATTTTAAGTATGTATCTTATGTGTTAATTAACTGTAGATGCAAATGTGTTATAACCTCACCCGAGGGATGCACAACAAACAGTTGACTATACAGTATCCCGCTCGCGCGGGATCGATATGAGATGCGTTGAAACGATCGGTGTGGGCATTAATTTTTTTTTTACAACGTTCCGTTTTCTGTTTCTTTCATTTGTCATGCACACAACATACACAGAGGAAAATTCGAAGTAGATCCAGCGACAATTGTATCAATAACGTGGTTGACGTCAGGGAGCCATAGGCAGTGAACGTGCTTCATCCGCTTACTACTAGGAATATACCCATCACTTAAATATATATATATATATATATATATATATATAGGAGGAGAGGAAAAAGAAAGTTCTTTGTTAAGGAATGGAATGTTTCTTATTCTACACCAGGTTAATTTCAGTTCCCTATATATTTTTGGATATTGAGAGACATTCCCAGAGAAATCTTTCACAGAAAACATTTTGTTTTTTTATTATTTTGTCTCATAAATTATTTTTCAAGTCGAACCCTTTTCGAAAATGCTGTCAATTTTCTGTTAAGAATTTCTTTGAAAATATGATTGAAAACGTTTACAAATCCGGAACTTTAAATCCGGTAAGCGAAATTCATGTTATATCTCAATGAACCGTGCATTTCACTCATTCTATGGATTTTCTGAAAGGAACGAAACTTTTTCAACTCATATTTAAAGAGATTCTTTGACACTTCCTTAGAATTCCTACAGCACGAACTCCATATTAATATTTCTTTCTCTATAGGTTCTACGTTTCTTCGATTTTAATTCAATGAATTAGTGACAGTAAAAAATGTCCTTGACATTCGCGAGTATATTAATTTTGCCATTGTTAATATATTTTTTATCCGACTATTGAAAATCTGCAGATATTTTTTTTTTGAAACTCCAAGATTAAAATTCTTTTAATCACTGAAGAATTATTCAGCTGATTCTTTTGGATTGGGGTCTGTATTGTACCTGTCAATATGAATGAAGTTAATTTTCAAGTTCTTTTCTTTTTATTCGGTTAGGTCTGGAATTGCAAAATTCAGATGAGTTTATTACTGAATATAAAGTACAATTTACATGAGCGAGCTGAAAACTTTATAGACGACACACAGCAATAACATTTGTTAGCTGAGACAAGGACAGGATTCTTTTTTTCTTGCGATGGGTGTTTGATACAATTAAAGCCAATGTGGCAACTGAAAATTAACAGTAATGAAGAAAAACTTCAATATATCATTTACAGCGTTGCTTCTTCCAACCTATAATTCGCGATGTGTTAATATGACAATACTGCAATAAGAAACTAATTTTCTATATTCGAAGCGAATAAAGATATATATTATGTATTTTCCTCAACAGACAAAGTAGTCACATTCTCCTATCTTGTCTCTCATTAACATAGGAATGGCATTTTGAAACAAGCTGAAGTTATTTTGGTGGACCACCATTACTAAAACCTGACCATTCAGACTGAGATTAAATTCCCCCCCCCCCATATATATATATATATATATATATATATATATATATATAAGACAGAGAGGGGGATATGTGCGTGTGTGTATGATTTTGCATTTTGTATTTAGTGGGGTTCCAAACATTGGTATAGTATAGTTGTTGGTGGAGCATGTGGGATTTGATCTCCGAAAGCAAGGTTGGAGAAAACTCAACAAGGTATGTCATCCTGCATTTTAGTCTATTAGTTTACACCTAATTTATCATTTAAACTTTTAGTTTATACCTAGAGACCTAAATCGGTAAAAAAAATGGAAATATGACCTAGCGTTATACGAACTCAGAACGTCAAGATTTGGAATAGCTGCTGTAGTATGTTTCTGTCTAATTCTTTTACTAATTCGCCGACTTAATGACAAGTATATTTATTATAATAAATTGGAAATTACACGAGATGCAGTAATTAGATAGGAAAAGCGGAAAGCAGCCAGCGAATTTAGATTTATATCATACTAACGCTCCTACATAAATACACACGCGCGCACACATACATAAGCAGATACGCACAAGCAGTTACACAAGCTGAGATCAGATGTACGCAGCGAGACAAAGTGGAAACAAAGAGCTTACCCAGTTGGAGACGGCCTATAGAGTGTCTATGATTAGCTGTTAAACACTTACATGAACAGAATCAAAGACACTCCATTAGAGACAGTCTTGAAGCGTGATAAAACCGAACTATCCAATTATGTCCACATTGAATACTCAAAAGGAACCGCACATATACATAACACATCCTCACACTCTCGTAATATACGTCTGTATTTGTGTGTGTGTGTGTGTGTGTGTGTGTGTGTGTGTGTGAGAGAGAGAGAGAGGTGGGGACAATATTCTTAATATACAAAGAAATAGGCCGTAACAACAGAACTGAATATAATAAAGAAAATAAAGAAGGAAACAAAAAAAAAGCAAACACTAGATAACTCACTTAGGGGGATGATTACAATGAGGGAATCAAGAGATTTAATGGACAATTGCTAAAATGCCTGAATAAGTCAGAACGTATTCATAGCAAAGAAACAAGGGCCACTTCTGGCTATTTATTGCATACAGGAGGCAAAAGTTTCGCGACAATTAAACTCCTTCTCCAAACCCATTTCTCCCCAACTAAGAGAGATATATTGGCTTGGTGAGTTCTTGTATCGATTAGGAAGTCAGTTTACGGAATTCACAAGCCTTACTATCGATAGGGCGCATTACGATGGTAATATCAAAATATAAAAAAAAAAAGACAATCCAATACTTTACTCAGTAGTAGAAGCAGCGGTTGTTGTTATTTATCCAAAGATAATTCTTAATAATGAATATAAAACCAGACGCGTTTGTGTTGTCATTTACTTTTTCGCATTCACAACTGCATTACTTGCAGTATCCTTTCATTTTCGCAACGGTAGATTTTTATTTGAACATCTGTTGAAATTAATGCTGTTTGTGTGTTGAATAATTCTGAAGATACCTTCACATGAAAACATTGGTAAACTGTTCAGCCCTCAAATAAAGTATATATATATATATATATATATATATATATATATATATATATATATATATATATAGTTAGATAGATAGATAGATAGATAGATAGATAGATAGATAGATAGATAGATAGATAGATACATGCAAACATACAAACGGTTAACTACATTTATATGAATGTGCAAATGTTTGGACCTTATGTTTATAACAAAAATGGACAGTGAAATAAACTGTCAAAACTTTCGATGTATATTTGACTTAACATTTTCTGTGGACAAAGTTCCAATCGGTGTTAACGTAAACACATATATGCTATTATATATATATATATACATATGTATATGCGAATATATATATATATACATATATATATGCGAATATATATATATATACATATATATATGCGAATATATATATATATATATATACATATATGCGAATATATATATATATACATATATATATGCGAATATATATATATATATATATATACATATATATATATGCGAATATATATATATATATACATATATATATATGCGAATATATATATATATATACATATATATATATGCGAATATATATATATATATATATATATATATATGCGAATATATATATATATATATATATATATATGCGAATATATATATATATATATATATATATATATATATATATATATATATATATATACGCATACACTATGTCTACACGTATGTAAAAATATATGCACTCGGTATATACGATATCATAAAAACATACATACACACAGGTTTACATGTGTATCAAACTATTGATTGTCTTCCAACATCATCTGGATGACTGGCCATAACACGAGTGTAGAATAAAGATAAGGATTTTTCCCCTTAATATCTAAAATGTTGAGACTATTTTTTTCTTCTAAAGTTGCGCAGGCAGAATAAACCGTATTATATACTAGATTACAGACACTATATCAATCATTTCTTACTTGCTTTCTCATAACTGATAATACGTTGCCAAATATTTTCTTTAATGTCACTTTTCTCACACATTTTTCATTTTTTTTTCCTTTTTCCCTGCTATTGACTTGGTCTCTTTCTTCAACAGATACTTGCCCAACACTTGTCCTTTCCTATATTTATTATTTATATCTAGATTTCGATATCTATTATCCGTACTTCCCAGTTTTCAGTGAGAATAGAATTTTATATATATATATATATATATATATATAGATATATACATACACGCCATACCCTTAGGTAAAATGTCATGTGTGTCTGTCAATATATGTATATACGTATTTGTATGTGTGGTGTGTCTGTTACATACACGTACACATAGTCAGATAGGCAAGTACGAAGGTACGTATGTGCTACTGATGTACGGGCGTGAAATACTCATATTATATGATATATGTGTGTGTGTAAACGTAGTTGTATTATCCGTCTATGCAAGGATATATAAAAAGTATATCTCCAAATGTTTCAGTGATGCAAGTTGTAATGTTTGTAAATGAAAATATTAAACTTTGGATTACAATAGAGGGATTACAATATAATCCTTGCTTCGTTGAATTTATATTCGCTTCCGTTAAGCTGAAAGAAAATTTCCCTGGTTACGAGTTAGAATTCAGAACTGGAATTTGAATTTAAAAATAAAATTCTCAGCACTTGATATATCATCAAAGAATACACATGCTGTTTGAGTATTTATGAATAATAATGATAAAACTAATAATAAATCTACTTATTTATCTAGTTACACATTCGAGGGATTTTCAAAGGTGTAAGATTTGAGTCAAGTTAAGCCGTGTGTGAGTGTGTTTCTGTGTGTGTGTGTGTGAGAGAGCACGGCCACGTGTGTGTGCTTGCTTCTCTGGGTGTTTGTCTGTGATTGTGTGCCTGCTTATGATTGTGTGTGCATGCGTACCTGTCTGTGTATGTTTCTGTCTGTTTGTGTGTATGAGTGTGTGTGTGTGTGTGTGTGTGTGTGTGTTATGCGTGTGCTCGTGCACGCCTCTCAATGTGCGTGGCTTAATGGTTAGGGTAACTGATTCACAAACAAAAAGCTGTGCTTCCGACTTCAAACTGCGCGTTGTGGCATTGAGCAACGAGCTTTATTCCATGGTGTTCCAATTGACTCAGCTGTAAAATCTGAGTCAGTCTTTTCACATTCTGCGCCATGATGAATCTCCTTCAGAAGCAGGTTCATGGTACGCTTTTTCGTGAAGTGCGCAACAACATGCATCTTAGCTTCACGAGCAATCTGATCCGTTGGTCGGATCAACTGGAACACACGTCATCGTAATCGACTGAGTGCCAGTGCACACCCACAGACATACACACATAAATACACATACACACTTATAAATACATACACTCATACAGATAAACATACAAATACACATACACGTGCATACACACACAAATGGACATACACACACAAATGGACACACACAAATGCACACTCAAATCCACATACGTACACACAAATATATAAACATATGTATATAAGATGATTGCTTGATCTTGACAGATGAAAGCCGTTCCCATCAACGCACACACCACACCCCCGTCACACAGCACAACCATTCCATTGCCGAGACCCCAGATGACTCTTAAGACCAGCTGCAGAGTGACACGGTTTAAAACACAAGTGACAGATATGATTCAAGTTTCTTCTACAGTTTTGGAATCTGATTCTGAAGTAATGTTTTTTTGTGAAGTAGCATATGTCTTAAGTTCAGGCATTGTCTTACAAGTATAGTCATATATATTAAAGAAGCCTACATATAATACATAGCTATATTGATTTCCAAATTTGAGACTATTGTATTCACAATGAAACATCTAGATGGCTATCAGGCCTTATTTTTATGTTTCACGGTTCATCACATTTTATTTTCCATCATTTCACTTTACGAAACCTTCCAAGGGTTTTTTTTCTGTCATGTGCACTTGTTAAAGACGACTAGTGTTTTTAAACCTTTGGCCATAGCATTTATGGATGAATTTTCATTAATCGATTCATTTTGGTCGCCTCGTTTTGATCTGGTTCTGAACAACAAAAATGATTATCTACCTAACAGTAATATATGTTAAAGGTTTTCACTCAACGAGGTAGATAACGATTCTTGTTGTTTAACCAAAGATAATTACTTATTAAGATGACGTAGTCGTAAGTTTTTCCTTATTAATGACCAGCTCGTATTTGTCCTGTATGGAATAGAAATAAGGCCACGAAATCCAACATCACTTGATGAATGCAGGGTGTTAACGTATTTCATTGTTTCTTTCTGGTAACAGCAAAGGTAGATTGGGTGGTTCAAAGGACGGAGATAGATGTATAAATGCGATTAATGAGGAGACAAACCTACTTTCAAAACTAGATTAATTTTTCTGCTGAAATCAAGACGTTGATTGTGCTTCTCCTGTTGTCTCTCTCTATCTCTCTCTCTCTCTCTATATATATATATATATATATATATATATATATCTCTCTCTCTCTCTCTCTCTCTCTCTCTATCTCTCTCCCTCTCCCTCTCTCTCACACACACACACACACACACACACACACACACACACACACACACACACACACACACACACACACACACACACACACACACAGTGTGCATAGTTGGACTGAAAATACCTGGCTTTGGATAATAAAAACTACAGGAGTATCAGTTAATAACGATTTTAGTGAACATATTCCCCTCTCACATATCCACACTTACTTCAGCGGTCGTCCACCTTTTCTAAACCATGTAAAAGAACTCCCAAGTCTGGTCGTCCATCCAGGCCTCTAGGTAGACCTTTAAAGCCAGGAACTTTTCAGCACCCCTCGTGTGTGTATGTGTCTGTGCATGTTTCTGTATGTGTGTGTGTGTATATATATATATATATATATACACACACACACACACGCACACACTCAGATATATAGAAAAGAGAGAGAGAGCTAGATGGAAACAAATATGCATGTACATGTATGCATATATGTTTATGAATACACACTACTCTAGCATTCTGCATTTATGTCTCACTATTTCAGTGAGTCAGTGTGTGTCTGCATGTGCATACGGATCTGTAATGGCAACGCTTAATATGAAGAATCTTTAATAAAAGCATCAAGTTTTAGAGTATATATATTAAAGTAGAAGAGAGAAAGATAAACTCCAATAAACAGATATTATATGAAAGAAAATTTATGTGGAATATGAAAGCATTAAAGTTTACAGACAGCTATAAATGTAAAACTTTAAAAGGGTACAAAATGAAATAAATATATCTTGATTTATGTCTTATAAATAATTACAGGAGTGTTACCTGTGGCCATAGAAAGACGGTTATTAAAAAAAATATGCTTCCTACTTTCCCTTCTAAGACCATCTCTTATGAAGAAATACATTAGAGATTGATAAATTTAGTGAATGGTAGGTTGTGATATAAAGGTCTTTGGCTGCGATTACATGTAGTAAAATAGGAAAATAAAATTCCTTCTTTTATCAAATAAACTCACACCGCCGGTTTTCTGATTTCCATGGCGTATTTATTTCACAACTAGATGGGACTCCGGTCCGTCGCAGAATTATCCAGTGAGTGGACTGGATCAGCATGAAAATGAGGTGTGTTGTGCCCAAGATTACAACACGTCGCCCGGTTCAGAAACTCAAACCTCTAACCGCTAAGCCACGTGCCTCCATGATTACATGTGGATAGGAATGATTGGTTTACAGGCTTCTGAATAATGAGACAGGGATTAGTATTGGTCAAGAATCATCGCCTGACACCAATTGTGAACCCGGATATGTTCATACTATTAGTCCTATATATTGTGGTTTGTCCCTCTCCCTATCTATCTATCTCTCTATATATAGTGTTGAAAAAAAAACACTTCCTTTTTTACCTTCCTAGACCACTAATCATGAAATCTTATGAATACATTAGAGATTACGAAATTCACTGAACGACAGGTTATGATGTTGAATCCGTTGCCTCCGATAATATGTAGGACAATAGAAAAAATACAGTTCTATATTTAAGAGATGAGGATTTACGTACATTATTTACATTTGACGGATATTCGTCATCATCTTGTTTGTTGTGAACACAACGTTTCGGCTGATATACCCTCCAGCCTTCATCAGGTATCTTGGGGAAATTTCGAACCTCGGTTCGAAATATCTTAGAAATGAGAACACAGGTTCAAAATTTCCCCAAAACACCTCATGAAGGCTGGAGGGTATATCGGCCGAAAAGTTGTGTCTGTTTTTCTTTTAATTTTATCAGCATGCATGTCGAATCCAAATGAAAGAATATGTAGCCTATATGTGTGTGCGTGTGTGTGTGTAGTAACGCACCACCACACGTTGTAAGGTAGATAAAACGTTGGCATCAGGCAGTAAAAGTATTCATAAATTAAAAAAAATTCATTGCATCATGTTTTTCAGTCATTCAATTACCACAATACACTTGTTACCGCCTTGAAAAATAAGGCGCTCCCAGAATGGAAAGGGAACCAACACTGTTTGGGTGAAGGCCAAGGATCCTAATCACTGAACCACATACGAATCCTGTAAGCGCAATTGCTTACATATTCAGAAAGTTACTTTGTAAAATATTTGTTACAGGCAATTTCTAGAAAATATTTGAATATTTCATCTGATGAAAATCTTGCATGAGCTGCTCCTCAAATTTCAATTTATGTATTATTCAGAGTGAATTATATACCATTTCACTCATTACTCAGTGCGCACACACAACATACGCACACACATACACAATACTCTCACACATTATGAGTATGTGTGTGAGCGTGTGGAGACAGGGTGAGCGGTAGATATATCGATGTAGGATGCATACACATTCATGTGTGTATGTGTGTGATGGGGAGTATCTTTCAGGAGAAATGTTATCGCTGAATGTTGAATAATTGTTCAATTTTGGATGTTGCCAACAGTACTAAAAGAGTAAGTAGAACCAGTAAAATCATATGCATACATACACATATACATACACACACACACACACACATATACGTATATATAGATACATGCATATATATATATATATATATATATATATATATATATATATATAAACAGTGTGTGTGCATATGTGAATATTTGGTTGTATGTGTGTGTGTGTATGTACGTTTTAGGTACCGTTGCTGAAAGAAAGTGGGTGCATGACACTTGGATAGATAATAAATTATTGATCAGGATAGATTTGACAAAGATAATTGTGACTTGTTCAAGGATATTAGCCGCTGAATTCCCCGTATAGATATTCTATACAACCATTTATATCCCATTTCGACAGATTACAATAAAATTTATGATAGGAAATATCAATAGCTCGTGACATAGATAAAAGGGAATAACGAACTCTCATTTTAATATGTATCTCTCTATATAGATATACGCCTGTGTGCGTTACCATAAGTGTAAGCATGTATGCATATGTGTGTCAGTCTGTGCATATACAGACACGTGTGTGCATGTATGTGTGTATGGTTATATATATATATATATAGGTATACATACACATGTGTATATGTGATAGCTACTGCATGCTTGTATGTAAATGCAAATACACATATACATTTCGCGTGAGAATTCGAGTGTAAAGGAATGTGGGCAGTGTTCATTTATCGCTAATTTTTAAAATATTTATACAAGTGTTCCTTTATATACATACATATATATATATATAGCCTGATAGTATGAAATGTGCTGGCTGTTTATGTATGTATGTATTATGTATATATATATATATATATATATATATATATATATGACACACACACATATATATAACGTATGTATATGACTGTATTATTACAAATATGATTCAAACCGTTGCCAACATTTTTCAATATTGATTTCCAAAGACTAATCACTAGTACACGGAAACACAAACATACAAAACTTTTACACACATACACACACACACAAACCATCGCTCACACAAGCACATTTACACATCCTTTACATGCACTAATATTTCTCCGATATTTATCGGCAGAGAAATACCTATTTAGTAACATAATGGAGTCAGTGGCTTGCGTCATTCCTATGGCAATTTCGTAAACATTACCTATATCCCAATTATCAGAATGATAAAATCAACTGCACAAATATCCATTTTTCCTTCTCCATCTTTGTTATTTGTATTCCTTTATGTCATCACAATCTTAAACATTATGAAAATCATATAATATTATCATTTTTATTATTATTTATGACTGACAAACAGCATCCTTCTACTGTCTGACAACATTTTAAGATATTTTACGTTCCGTGTTCAAAAATCACGAATGTGGACCTTGCATTTTATCCTTTCAGGGGCGATGAAATAACTAACATCTGAGCCTACTGCAAATTCTTGCAATTTCAACTTTTAATGTTACTAGTTACTTGTATATGCTGAAATACGATATTTTTAAGGAAGAGAATTACGTTTAGACAGATTTTTACATCGTAAAATATAACGATTTAAAATTTTGCTTTTATCATTCTTTTTTTATTTTTTTCAATTTTCGCACGTTTTGATTTTACTTCCAAGAATCAGACCTTGACAAATTAGCAATTAATTGAAGTCGACACAAGCTTGTAAGTCATTCTTTGAGTCGCCTAGTCTCTCAGAAGGACTGGCAGTTTAGAATTACTTGATAGCGTGTCAAAATAGTTCTGTAAGATTCATTCTAAATAACCCAGAGAGATTTAATTTTGATCAACACCTGTTTTATGTTTTAACCAACAACGGAGTGATTAAACAGCCAATTCTTTTTGACTGTCGTTTAATCTCTCTGGTCTGAATCTTCAATCTTAACGTCTGCAAAATTGTTTTGTCAACGACAGTGTAATCTTCTTGTGGTCATAAAGTTTAACTTAGACTAAGTTATAAATGAATTGACATAGTTGTTGTTTACACCCATCGCTTTAACCACAATGTCATTGGACAGCTTCAAGGATATTTAAAATTGTAACGTTCTCAAAAGAATCAAAATTTTATTTGGCAAAGCTTTATGGTAACTCGATACTGTTTCACCGATGTAGTTCTCCCTGCTTTAAATAATTTTAAAATAATTCTGTTAATATAATCCATTAGTCAATATGGTTGATCTCATCCACCGCTTTAATTAGTCGAATTAACGGTGACGTAATTTGTGTCACGTTCTCATGACTCGCGTATAACTGTGTTATTACTCCATATCACTGATGTAATAACGCTGTCGCTAAAATGTAGTAGCCATTACAGTTAATCACACACGCAACTCCTGCAGACCAATTTTATGACGAAATCGGGATCTTTTAAATGGATTTGCAGACAAGTAGCTGTTAGCTTTCGAGTAAAATGCAAACATAATTACCAAAATAAGGCGGATGTGGCAAGTTGTTTTAAATTGTAGTACAACGTCAAAGTGCTAAAAGAAAACAATGCCATTTTATTTTGAACAGAGACACAATTGTATGTAAATGATGGAGAAAATATGCATGGAAATCATTCAGTATAACAGTATCCAGGTAGTATAATCGGGTCGTAGTATTCTCTATGTACGCATTCTTTTATTAATATCTCTTTTCTGATATCAATCTATAAACCAGAAGATTTACGTGTTGAATTACATGTTTGCTTCTTCTCATCACACATAAATTTTCCACATTTTATTCGTTTATCCTATGTTAGAATATAAGGAAAGCCGATTATTGATAGTTCATATTAAATACGCACCTTTCATGTGCTTACGTAGCAACTTGTTACGCAAATATTATTCTCTTCAGACATATACAGTAATCACTCGAAACGTGCACATTACAAGCATTACACATATCGTGAATTGGCTCCTATTATTCAAAGTTATGCCTTGTTTATAGCAATCTAAACTAACCACGCCCAGAATAAAGGATCACAATACAAGACCTGTATAGGGGGGTATTTTATATTAATCCAGGCACATATAATCTTGTTCAGGTTAAAGCATGCAATCATTCAAATGCATC
The DNA here is from genome assembly GCF_046866305.1 of Octopus bimaculoides. NCBI lineage: Eukaryota > Metazoa > Mollusca > Cephalopoda > Octopoda > Octopodidae > Octopus > Octopus bimaculoides. Next base: position 3,941,493 of record NC_142951.1, read on the forward strand.
CATATATATGTAAAGAGAGGTCTACAAAGACACATTTATATACGTATACACACATCTATGCCTATTATATTTATATATATATATGTGTGCGTATTATATATATGAAAGTGTTAAGAACAGGACAGTGAGAACACGACAGTAAAAACAAACGGTGAGGGCAGTTGAGCCACGATGATGGAAAAATTATTAGGCATGCAAGGAGAAAAAGCCAATAGAGAAGAGAGACGAAGTACGTCAGCGACAAAAGAATCAAGGAGGAAGAGTGAGAGAGAGATGAAACGGTGAAGGGGAGAGGAGAAGAATAGGGAAAGGGTGACAGAGAAAAACAGAAACGATGAAGAACAATAGAGGGAGAGAGATAGAGAGAAAAGAGATAGTAGAAGTAAAGTAAGAGTGTGCATCGTAGTTATTAAGACAAAACTTACTTGGAAAAGGATGCGTAGCGTTCGATCATATAATAAAATAAATAATATATAAATATACGCATACATATATGTACATACCAACATATATATGTATATATACACACATATACATACACACACAGATATATATATATATATATATATATATATATATATATATATGCATTATATATTTATACATACATATATATATATATACACATACACACATGTATATATACACATATACATATACACATGTATATATATATACACATATATATACATTCATACATATATATACATACACATATATATACATACATACATATATATACATACATATATATATATACATACATATATATACATACATACACACATATATATATACATACATATACACATACACTCTATGTATAAAGACAACAATAGAAGTATATTTAGATACGTGCGTATATACGTAAATACAGATGCATGTATGTGTGTGTACATACATATCGTTTAGACATTCATGCATTCTCACGTACATACTGTTTCAAGGAAATAATTTTTATCAGAATTTTGAATGGAAAATAAGAAAAAGGGAATTGAAATACAAAACACAATATGAAATATTAGAAAACGTGAAAAAACTAAACATATGAAAAAGCGAAAATAGTACTGTCTTGAAATTATTAGAAATTATTAATATCAAATATAGAAAACAAAAGATATGAAAATAAAATACTAAATGAAAAAAATTGAACCAGCAAAAATTATTGAAATTATTTTCAGTGATATATTTTTTCGTAAGGTTTTTACATTTCATTAGCTAAAAATTGAAATGAGGAGAATTGCATTGCCTTGAGATATCGTTAAGAGGCTATGTAATATCTGTTCATATAGGACAAGTAATTAAAAAATATATTGGCAATGAAGCGCTACGCCCGTAAAACACTGATGTGTGCGTCTAATATATGTCAAAAAATATATACATATACGTATGTGTAGAAAAATGACATATATATTGGTATATAAATTTATGTGTATACATTTATATAAATACACGATATATTCATATATAAGTAACTGAACTCCCGCTCTCTCTCTCTCATTTATATATATATATATGCATAAATATACATATATATATATATATATATATATATATATATATATATATATATATATATATATATATATATATGTATATACACACAAACTAATACGTACATATATATACAGAAACACACATAAGCACGCATTGTATCATATATCCGTTGCTACAAATGTATATCTGTGTGTGTGTGTGTGTGTAAATATGCACACAGTGAGAGAGTGTACCCTGCAGAAAATAAAATAATTAAATATTCCATGGATGCATAATGCGTATATTAATGACGTTCTTAAATACAGTACCTTTTAAGTCTGGCGGGCGAATTTATTATCTGAAGAAGATTGTGTACATCATACTCTTCATTTCTTTTAATGGCGTATTTTCTTTATATGTATATATATATATATGTATAATAGCAACATAGAAACAAGGGATAGATTCTGTGCGTGTGTGTCAATTTCACTAGTACATATGTGCATGTATATATACACACGAAATCTTACGGGGTGATATGAGCGCGCCCGAGCGCACGCGCGCGCATGCACACACACACACACACACACACACACACACACACACCCTGATTTAGTCATATAGGCAGATGTACATTGAGTAAAGCTAAATATGCAGACAACTAGATACATACTTATCATTTAAGAAATATATTTTCCCATGCAATATCAGGTATCTCCAAATTTAAGACGGAAATTTGGCTCAATCTACTACATATTCGATTAAATACAACTCCAATTTTGGAAGCAAGTATATCCGGGGATATAATAGACAGTTGAAGGCCTAATAAATAAACCACGTCGTTGCAAAGCAACTACACAACCGGACTTCTACCTATAATATTTTCTACAATTGTGTTCTTCAAAGTCAGAAATATCCTTATGCATTCTTCAAACACTTAATACTAAAGATTATAAAAGAATATTTCGTGTATTTATGCAAGAAAAACGTTGGAATGTTTAAGATGGATTATCCATTTATTGATCATAACAAAAAAAAACCTATGACTATAGAGTTGTAACGGGCAATAAATATACGCAAATCATAGATAAAAGAATTAAGTTAATTGATTGCCTACTTGACAGATGAGATCTCTAACCGTTGCATTAAAGAATGCAGATGCAATGAATAATTTAATATCTGATACGTTATAAAACAAAAAAAACAACAACACTGTGTCAACTGTGGTGATTTAAGGAATAAGTTCTATACATTAATAAACATGTAGTAAAATGAATTTATAAAAGAAAAAAAAAATAGCTGAATTGCATGGTATGGACTACGGTGATGGTGTTAGACGTAGATAATTGTACTGTATGATAAAAATGTCACTGTAACCTATTTTCTGGCAGAAACGGAATTTGATCTGTTATCAGGATGCTTTCTACAGTTACATGGTTTGTGGCTACAATTCAGTTATTTTACTATAGAAATATTTCATATATATTTACTTTAAAATTCCTTAAGTGTTACGGGAAAATATTTGGAGCGATGCAGTTACTATGATGTCAAACACACATACACGGAAATATTGCCAACTGTTTAGATTGAAGAATCTGCTGTTGTCTTTTACATTTTTCACTCATTAGACAGCGACCAGGCTGGGGCCACCTTGATATTTTTTTCAGTCGAATGTATCGTCCCCTTACTCAAAAACTAGGACTTATATTTTCGGTCTCTTTTGCCGCTCAGTTACTGGAACATGCGCGCGCGCGCGCACACACACACACACACACACACACACAGACACACACACACACACACACACACACACACACACACGTGTATGTGTGTACGACAGGCTTCTTTCAGTTTCCGTCTACCAAATCTACTCACACACTCACAAAGCGTTAGTTGGCCCGAGGATATAGAGGATATTTGCTTAAGGTACCACGCGTGTATATATATATATATATATATGCGTGCGCACGTCAGGTTTCCATCCAACAGCTTCCATCATTCACATGCCAATGATAAGACTGATTTAGAGAGTATGACTGTAAGTAGGAAGCAGTGTGGCTAAGCATCAAACCACGTGAGTTGCAAAGCGAAATTCTCAATCACTCTTTCATCTCGGAACAAAAATATGTTCGATTCAAGCGGCTCCAAATGACAAAAAAAATTGTTAACGTCTGTTATAGAAGCCAAAACCTTCTGCTTCTAATGAAAGAACTATTATTATGAAAGGAAAATGAATTTTAATCTTCATATGTTAAATCTATTTTAAACATTGAGATACAAAGATTTGGGGGTATCATGCATTAATTTGGTTGTAATGAATTACTTTTTAGAGTGCAATACACACAATTAATACGTAGTCATAGAGCGTCAACCACTGCTAAATAATTAGTTTTATCCCTGTTATATTTAAAGTGAATTTGGTATTTCCCACTCGTCATACCGTAAATTAGAAATACAAAATTCTCGTTCCAAAAGCGACCTGGTCAAGACAATCACCTTGACATACAGGTAATTGAATTTGATTGATGCCGTAGTAAATTAGTATGTTTAATGAAATAGAATATGTCGGTAATTATGGGGAATTGGTTATTACTAGCAATAAGTCTTCAAACAGGTTTTGATTCACTATTTTAAAATAGATGTAGGTTTGATAGATAGATTTATTGTTAGCTAGATAGATACATAGTTAGATTTGTGGTTTGATAGATAGATAGATAGATCGATAGATAGATTTATTGTTAGATAGATAAATGGATAGATGGATAATACAGATACTTGGATAAAAGGGGTGATAAAAGGAATAATCTGATACAGAAAATGTGATCTTTATTATTTCGAAAGAGATCGTTTAATACATAAAATTTATAGCAGCGAAATGTTTTTACTAATTGATAAAGAATAAAGGATTTTATTAAGAAAATTCATTACAGTAATGGAGTTGTATTGCATAAATTTGCATAGAGACACAGTTTTAATAAAAGAATTCTTACCGGAAATGTTGAGATTAAAACGCTTTTGAGAATTAACTTCACTACATGTACGAGAAAATGTTTTAGAATAAAGAACAGACAGACGTCAACGGTGCATAATAATCAACCTATTTTTGGCGAATGATATTTCCGAAACAAAAGTTTTCACCTGTTCAGGGGAGCAAAATGCCAATTAAACGGTTTTATTTTGTCCTACACATTTACGATAAAAATGTTAGTACGGGTACAATAAAAGGTTAGTAATTGATAGGTTTTATATTATATATATCGCAGAAGACTTGATACTCATGTTAGGAACGTCTGTGATGTAGTCTCAGAAAATTATTTCTTTGTGGCTTATCAAAGTGTGTGAAGCTGTTCCCGCATATCTTTCTCGAATGTAAGGAAAGAATATGTTGAACATTGGACTGGTAACTTGTCCGAATGACTACAATGGATAATGGTACGGGATACTGCGATGTAAATCATCATGCCCTAATATGAGGGCTGGTCACTGTAATCGCCTTCGGTACAATTTTGCTTGTATATAAAATGTGAACATTTTTCACCCACCTGAAGCTATTATGTAATAAATATATGTCCGAAATTCCACGCGTAGAAATCAATCTGAAAAACACATTCTAGCTAGCAAAGGTTTAACCACACGATTACACCCAACTAATAAAAATAATTCCATAAGTTATTTATCATATCAATCAGCTATTATCTTCCGGCGAGATCGACGGCATTTTAATTTCAAAAAGATTTGTTACAGCGCTTTTCAAGTTACAGACGCGTATATTTAAACGCCGACAGAACGACAACCACTTTGATACATACTTTGTGTGAATATGAACGGATGTGTGTTTGTATGCGATATATGTTTCGTTATTCTTCGAAAGTCGTAAGCAAAAGACAAACGAATTTCAAATAAGATTTATTGAAGAAAATAAGAGACGGCAAAACAAAGTAACTCGCTCACTCACCAGCCCACCAAATGTCATCATCACAATACAGGATTTTAATTAAAATTTATTAATATCATTATTGTTATCTGTTCTTTTAAATGAGTTGATATAATGAAATATTCAAGGCTAATATTTTATGAACATGTATATCAAATGTTAGCAGACACCAAAGAAATAAATTTAGAAAAACATTATGACACTTTCTTTATTAATTTACTGATTCCGTTCATTTCATTGTATTAGTGCCGTGGAACCTCCAAGATTACAGTCAATTATAGCGATGCTGCATTTTCTTTTTCAGTTTTCTTATGTTATAATGAATGTAAAGGTAAATTTTGCTAATACAGAAAATTTACTAAAAATATCAAACCGAAATGTAATTCAGAAAATCTGATGACAGGTATGTGGTCGTAGGGCTGACCTAGGAAATTATATCCTAGTGTTTCCTCTCTATACATAGATAAAAGGTAATATTTTTTCTTGTGTATTTAGAAAAAATCGTGAGTAGATTTTTGAGTGAATTAATTTGCATATAGTCCTATGAATTTTCTATCGTTGCTTCATTCACCAGAAATCTCGTTTTATCTTTTATTCTGTAATACTTTTCTCAGTACATACTGTAATTTAATAAGACTTTTATCAAACCTTATTTCTAGAAATTACTAATTATTCCTGGCACACGACTTGGAACATTAATCAAAGAAGGAAAACCATATACGTCTGTGTGCATTTACAGGTTAGGTGTAAGCATGCGCAGAAATAATCTGGAATTCTGAGAAAAAGCTCATATTAAGTCTTTTCAAAAAGACAACTTAGTTGTTTTCAGTAAGTGCTAATATTTGGAGAACTCCCATTTTTGCAGTTAAAAATGTAAAGAGAATCTGAACCTATGGATTTAACATGCGATGATGTTTCCTTTAACATGAAACATTTAAAATATTTTTTCGTTCACTGAAACAATACAATTTAAACAATACGATTTAATTTTTTTTTTTTTTTTTCCAAAATTAATACTGAAGATTTGGGGAGAGATTTCGCCCATTTAAGATCAGATAAATGCTTTACTTACTTCCGTTACTTCTTGAAACCACAATTTATCGTAAATCCTTAAAGATTTTCAACACTCATCTGTCACTAATTGACGCAATTCGACGAAAGTGAAATTTTGCCAGTGACAACTTCGGAAATATGAGCTTAGAACACAGAATATCTGAAAAAAAAAATACAAGATAATTTTGTAAAATATGAAAAGGGTAATTTATATCGAAATATTAGCAATAAACATAAAACGTTCTATGACCAACTAAATCATGTGATGCCAAGTTGTTCTATTTCCTGATTGTTGCTCTTAGGATTTAGGGTCGGTGTTGGTGCTCTTCGTTCAATTTAGTTGATGATTGTAATATTGCAAGCAAGAGCTACGTTGTAGCTCACAAGAAGTGACTTCATTGCAGAGGTTTAAGTGTGGCAGTCTGGTGTTACTCATGTGGTGAACATGTCAGTGTATATGGCTATGGCGATTGACCAGACGGCTCAAAGCAAAGTCTCCACTAAACAACAAATGTGGCCTGTCTGGAGAATTATTCCACCCAAAAGTCGGCCGTACCAGCCATTAGAGGTACAAACATATATAAGTTAAAAACAAACAAACGAAATATACGGTAACGAAGAATAACGAAATATCTTATACTTATTAGTATACACTTTACTTAAGAAATATCTCCTAAAAATATATCATTTTGCTTATGTGTATTCGTTCAACTAGACTAAAAACCACGTGACAGTGAAGAGATGATAGTAGCACTACTGCTATTACGTTAAGGTAGATGGAAACTTCAATGACGTTCTTGTTCTACAAAGGGAAATGATGTTATAGTCTACCTAGATGTCAAGGAAACCTTTTACAGATTTTAGTTCTCGGGTTGTGTTCCATCAAACGAATACAGTACGATAGCTAAGTGACACATATAATGACACAGCCCATTTCAAAGCGAAATTCAAGCCAGGCTATATTAGTTCAAAGAAAACTGGGAAATCTATACTGAAATTGCAAAGATATGATTACCGTATTAATACGCAACCAAAGTGTGTTGTGCTTTTCCATCTTACTCTCAAACATATGCGCTAATACACGAATAGACAGGCGAAATGTGAGGCATATAAATACACACAAAACACACACACACACACATATATATATATATATATATATATATATATATATATATATATATATATATATATATATATATATATATATATATATATATTTATCTATACATATACTTACATATACATATATCTATGTATACACACATACAAGAATATATATATAAATAAAAAGAATGAGATGCGGACTCACGCGCATGTGTGTGTATATATATATATATATATATATATACACACACACACACTTTCGCACACACACACATTTATGAATATGATCACCAGATATATGATTGTTTGTGCTCGTGTGGAACGTATGTATTTGTGTGTATGTAATAACCGTGCGATTAGGAAGTTCGACTTCACATCCTCAATGTTTAAAGAAACATTCTCCAAGAATATTTTGGGCCTTGTCATTAATTTTCCACGTTGACATGCTCCATTCATTGATGCAACGTCACTACACGGCTCTATACTGTCTCCTCTGATCCTTGTTTCCTTTCATATCTGACATTCCTTCCCTCCATTGACGGATAACAATACTATACCGCATTACAGTTTCATTCTTAATAAAAGAAATATGAGACACAACGCCTAATATAAATTTCATTTGCATCCTACGTAAGACACGCTACATCTTAATCTGATCGAGCTTGCTCGAACACTTTTAAACCATACACGCCATTCGGCTCGGACTTGCATTAGTTGAGGGAGTTACTCAGAGGGGACGGCCTGCTGCCACACGGCAATGATTTGACATCCATATATAACTGCTTGATACAGCTCCTTGCAAATTTTGTATGCTCAGAAGGCCTCAGGAATGAAGTTGCATCGAGATGAGTGTGGTTTATTAAATAATACATGCAACACCTATCAAATGCTCAGTGCCACTTTCTGTTAGTCCCTTTCATGATATATATATATATATATATATATATATATATTGTTTACATGAGTGATAAAGCAGACAGAGTGTAACTTGAAGCTTTATTAGCACTAGTAGCCGAAATGATTGTGGTGACAATAAGGCTTCTAATTGCACAAAAATCCGACGTCGAACGTACAGTATTGCTGGTGACACATGTTAGCCATAAATGGTGAACGTGCTCTGCAAGTATATTACCTGGGTCTTTAACTGAAACAAAGTTTGGATATTTCTTTTAACGTCTTTCTAAATCTTAATTCTTTAATTCTAAATTGAACACACACACTATATATATGTGTGTGTATGCGTGTTTTATGGCAAGTGACACAGGGTCGCTTCCTTTCACGTCACTCTATTTCAGTCAGCGACAAGCCGGCGTTCCATCAAGATGGCCTCTTGCCCTTCCAGCCAAGCCAAAAGGTTGGCTTCAGTGAAAACCTACAATGATGTGATGAAAATCACTGTGACTAGCGGTATATCACAACAATCAATAATACAGTTGCTACACTGGCACACATGCTCATGTGTATGGGTGGGTGGGTATGTATGTATGTCGGTAGGGACACAGTGAGTGAGTTAAAGCGAATTTTGTCCTTTTTACAGCTTATTGAATACACCCAATTCTAAGAATTTCCGTATAACGTCAATCGTTTCCGCACAATTTAAACAGAGCTTCATCAAAACATGGACGTCTGGCGATATTCATGTCTAATTATACATTTTCTAATCGCTGCACTTTTAATTTTCATTTGTCTTCCAAATCATATAGTTCACAGTATCAAAATGTACATAATTAATACTTCACATAGTGTGCTGTACGTCTGACTTAGAACACACACACACACACACACAAAAGAAACTCGTACATATCGTATCTATCTATCTGTATGTGTGTGTGCGCACAGTATATATATATATATATATATATATATATATATATATATATATATATATATATATATATATAACGCCCCTTACATCCTCTCACTCAAATGAAATAAAAGCGTTATCCTAGATCTCTGTCGTTCCATCATCAGATGTCACACTTTACACAAATTGGTTTGTTAATTAGACACCTTCCTAGCATGCTTTTATGTCAATGTAATTATGTGATCATTATCAGCAACTGAACCGAATGGAAACATATATGTGTGCAGGATTGAGAACTTTCTGGAACAAACGAATCCATATTGAAATCCAATTATCAGATATCTGACGTAGTGTGCATTACTCTATTTTTTTCTCTTTTTGTTAATTGCAATTATAGAGCAAATATACATGGTATATATATTTTGGAATCTTATATACATTTTGATAGTTGCACACGTTCCTCTTCTTAGGGATACTCATATGTGAATATAAATGTATTTATATCTGTCTTTCGCGTTGAAATTATCTCTAAACATGTATTAGCCTGTATTTTTCTGTTAATATGCGCATGCATAAATTTGCTTATCCTTGTCCAAGTTTATAGAAATAATGTCATGAAGCCTATAGTCTTTTCTATCAAAATATTCGTCAATCTCGAGAAATGTTTATATATATATTGTCATAATCTAACGTCCGTTTTCCCAGCTGGCATATGCTTGATGTTTTAACTAGAGCTGGCTAGTTGAAGAGGTATGCATGCAGGTTTTGGCATGGTTTCTACGCCTGGATGCCCTTCCAAAGCCAAAACTCTCGACAGAGAGATTGAAACTAGCAATCAGGAACCCGGAAGGTTAGGAATGCGCAGCTGCAGAAGCATGCAGCGGAGATTCTATATGCAGCCGCAACCTCGTTTTTACTTTATATATAACACTTGTAATCGCTTTAACATAATGTGATATTCCCTTGATGATCCGGTGTGGAAAATCCCCAATTGCTTTATATGACATGATATATATGCACATACAAACATTTACACTTCCATTGCATATGCATCAAAATGTATTATTTATATATTTATACATGTGTGAGCGTGCGCTGTATTTATTTTAAATGCATGGTAAATATAATTTATATTTCCCTAATTTGGTTTAGGTACAAATTTTTACCCGTAATTCAACTGAATTTAGATCATATGACTAAACTTTTAGATAATAAGTGTGCATTACCCAACCTAGCTTAAATCGTCAAATGTCCACCAATTGGAATCTAATCTATTTTCCCTCTTCTCGGAATATTTATACGTGTTATTTATGTCACATTCTCTCAAACAACGGACATTACAACGAATTATCATGAATTTCAAATGCCGTTATAGAAATAATTTTATGATACAATTAGTCTTCAGGGAATATCTATCCCTGATTTACAATGCAATTTAATACGAAATGATTCGAGTATTGTCGGGAATTATAATAAACCTGTCATATTTTCGAGGTCTTCGTGAAAATGGTGACCTATTTTCGTATCTAATGATTTCATTTCGGGGAAGAAAGCGACTTCTGATTGTTCTAAAATTAGGTACAGTGTTAAGGAAATTAGGCTTAGAGATCAAATAATTTCCTAAACCTTGAATATAAAGATATCGATCTTTATTCATTTGGATATCAAAGAAACTTATCGATTGTGTCTGGAGTGTCAATCTCCTAAGCCAAATCCCCGCCAATAGGTTCCATCCGTATCTCATCTGTCATTGTCAGCTTTTGATCAGCTGACACCACAAGTCTGTTACTTGTGCCGGACACCATTATAAATTGTCGTGTTCCAAGGTCCCGTTCTCTTCCCAGTTGCATCTCCTGGCGAGAACTCCTTAGTATGGCGAGGACAGCATATCAAAGACAAATCTTTCGTTTCTGGGCTTAGAATTAACTTGTCCACCAAGCATTTAGACGACACTGCCAAGCGCACCTGGTGCTTATAATGTGTTATTGCTCATGTATGTGGAGAGGGCCTACAGCTGCACAGAAAAGTAGGAATATAGGTGCTATAAAGTGAGAGGTTACACAATCTATATGAATAATATCACTCACAAACATACAATAATAGACTCTTCGTATAAACTTCGATAATTTTTGATCACATATATACACATCGTGGGAGACCGACAGATGTGTATACATATATGTAAGTTTCATTATATATATATATATATATAATATATATATATATATATATATATATATATATATATATACGCGCACTCACACAGACGCACACGCAAATATGAAAGCCTACTATAAATGCAAGTTGATGTTTCACAATCATAGTTGCATGGAACACTGCATTTGATGTTTCAAGTGCATTTGGATGGTGAAGCACAACGGATCATCGGGGAACATTTTACTGCCTTACCGTACAGAGAACTAAGGTCATGAATTCAGTAGACAGCTAGGCATTTTTGTTTTCTGAGAGAGAAATACAACGAAAGTAATTGTTAGACATTCTTCTAAAATACGTAGTGGTGAACTCGTCTTTAGTTATCGTAATGTTTAGTATATATATGAACCGAATGTCCAGTCAAACTAAACACTAAATGATCGATCGAAAAGTTTATCGGGTGCTTATGTAGTATATTCAAAACTATAAAATTTTCGTTTTAAAGATTATATATATTTATTTGATCAATAATTGAACATAAAATGTAAATATTAAATTTTCATGACTGAATTTGAAAGGGCTGAGATATTTACGCTCAGATTTAAGGAGGCAGGTTATTGAATGTTTTTTTTTATTTTTAGCGAATATAGTAATAGCAATTAATATATATATATATATATATATATATATATATATATATATATATATATATATATATAATGTGCGTGTTTGTGTGTGTATCATGAATATGCACCTTTCATTTTCAAAAGTTGTAGTCACTTCGATGCGTCACCTGTACTACCGTTTCAGTAGCCAGTTTCTTCTCATTGGCTTTTGAGGGAAAAAAAAAGATGTTTCATATTGCTTCCCTGTTGGCGGATTTTAAAAGTCACTGGGATAATTTATCAAATATTTTATGTTCCTTGAAATTATCTCCTCTCTTCCGTCGCAGTAACTAACACTACAACTACGATTTTGTATATTATTACGTTACAGTGAAACTTTACACTATATAGTAAAAAAAAAAAAATGGAATATCTCGTACAGTTTACACTTTACATATATGCTGTTGACCTGGGTTTTCATTTCGTTTAAATGTGCAAAAAAATATTCTTAGCTAAAATATTCTTAGTGTCTTCTCTCCACTCGGGTTCTATCCCGGGTGTCAAACCGCAGACCCAAGCCCTTGTCAACTCCTTCCCACAATACGTGGAAAGAAACAATATTTCTTCGCCCTCTAAGGGCTGACTTTCAAAATTGCAAGCCTTTTCAGGGGTGTCAAATAGCAACTACACAGTCGCATATTTGATACGCCTGGGAATAAATTTTATAGTTGGCATATACTCCACCAACTCTCTATGTCGGTCTTTTTATAGAGGGCGATGGTGTCGAGCGACATGGAGTACGTTCGCAGCACCACCCTATCTTTCTTTGCCATGCTTGAGAGCAAAAAAGTTCAAACCAAAGTTCAAAAAAGTTCGAAGTCAAAACAAAAGGAAGACAAATGAAAGAAGGAAGACAAATGAAAGAAGGAATACAAATGAAAGAAGGAAGACAGTTCAAAACACAGCAAAATAAAGCACAATTCAGGTTGCCAGTATTCCTGGGCTCGGGTAGTCCACCAGAGGGAACAGTTCCACAAATTGGTACGAATTTCACAACTTTTGGTAAAATCCACAACTTGTCATTTTTTTTTTTTTTTTAGAGGTAAGACAGGCCCCCAAAACAACAATTCACATAGCGCGACTGCAACCAGACCAGTGAGAATTTCTTATTTGCAAAAATATAAACAATATCAAACAACAAACCCCACTAAATTCCCCGCTAAAAAACATGCCTACCCTACAGTCACGTCTTCAATGTTCACTTCAAGAGCGCTGCGAAAGCACGTCTTGACAGCATTCAGTGCAAAAACAAAACTGACTCACGCATGCGCAGTAAGCAAGATACTTACAACACAGTTACTGCAGGAAATGTACTTCCATGTCTTGCCAAGTATTTTCATACTAAAGCGATTGCAGTTGTTTGAGACAAAAGTTACCGACTCAAAATAATTCCAAAACGGCTAAATTCACTTAGGAATTTCTTTGTAATAGAAATTACAAACATTGCGTTACAAATAAATGTTTAATATTTAAGTGAAGCTAATGTTCTTTATGCGTTTTTGAATGGCGAACTTGAGTCTTGCCTGCTAGAGTAGATATATATGTATGTAGCTAGTCTTTATAAGAGTATCGTTCGCCTGGACACTAACACGCAGGATTAAATCTAGCTATATATTCTTGGGAATACGTTTCAAGAAGATTCCAAGCGCAATAAATCTAAACGACCGCATTCACAAAGCCTCACGCACGCCTATATTAGCTGACATGTCTGTATACACTCGGTACACGCATATATTGATTTATATATGTCTCCACGTTAATATAGCCAACACTCTGCATAAGAAAAATTCTGATTTACATATAAATATGACATTGTGTGTGTGTGTGCGTGTGTGTGTGTATGTGCCAATTTCGTATTAGAAAGAGAGCGAGAGGAAAGAGCTTAGGGTGACATGTAAAATGTTGTAATATACTGCATTACTTAATTTGCATGTCCCTATATTAATTGGTAATCCATATACAAGTAACGATATTGTTTTCGCTTCCAACGAATATAGTTATATTCGAATAACACGTAAGTATCTCTAAGCTGCTGCTTTCTCTGCCATTCGAACGAGCAAGCATGTATGGAAAGACGTGAGTAACGAGTTCAATCTCAAGTTCCTGAAATGAGGGTCCGTTCTAAGAAAACTCGATACATCTGAATCTACTGACATGCAATTTGGAAGAAAAACGGTATCAGTTATTTCTCACTATTTTCTGTCTATATTTAGTTCTAAACTGCTTTCGTTCTATGTAATATGGAAGAAAGGCAATTGGTAGAAACATATAATTCGACAACAATTGCCGAAAGGAATCCAAATTATTTCTTTTTTGGCATGTGGAAGATCTATAACGCAGTCGCTTCACCATATACTGTTATTTTCGAAGTAGGTTGGCTGGTCCATGGTGAAGTTTAGATATCATTTCAGATTTCCTATTGCACTATAATACAATTTACTTTAAGAAATGCAGTTCTCGTAGAAAGAGAGAAACAGTGGTTACATAATATCAGAGTATATTAGTTGCCGCATCAACGATACTCCAGGTTATAGTTAGGCAATCATATCTCTAGTATCTAAAGTTCGAAAGCAATTATTACATGGGTGTAAAATAAGCCACGCCTCCAGAGTTTAAAACATTCAGATGTTCAGCATATTTTCGTTTCATGTGCTTTTCAGTAAAGCCAGATTTCCTCTGAAGTACGAGATGTGAGAATAGTCCAATATACAAAGTGCCAAGTAAAATGGTTGCCGTTCAGTAATTACAGATGCCTCAATGAAAGATAAGACACCTACGTGAATATATATGAAGTTATTTATTGACCATTCAAGTCATCAGCATATAAACTGCACAGAAATATATGTTTGCGTGTGGCATTGTCTTGCCATATATAAAACTTATGGATACAAGCTTTGAACCTACCGTTCTTCAGTCATCCAAACATAAAGCATATAATCACCAAGAACTTGAAACAGATTTAACAATAAGTTAGAATATTAAGAGCTGTGGCTTTGTGCTACATTATAAATTTAAAACAGAGTGGAGCAATTGAGAGAAATCACTTGAAATTAATACATGCGAAGGTAGCTATTTACCGCCAGCACAGACATGGAAATTTAGAAACAGATCTTGTGTTTGCTTTGTAAGGATTCTGAGGGAAAAGAATGATTGGAGTAATTGCCGGATACAGTGTCACACTTCAGCATGATTTACAATGTGCAACACTTCCAAATAACCCAACGTTTAGCTATGCAAAGAATAAAAAGTATGAAGACTTGTTTAAATATGTAAATCGTTTTTATTCTTCTAAACATATTTGTAGAATCCTCAAATTTGGAGTCAAAAGTGACAAGTAAATTCAAAAAATTTGTTTCTAATAGAGAGGCACATTAGGAGTGGCTATGAGGCCAATTACAAGGTACAACAGAATTAGGAAGTAAGAGGGAGAGAAAGTTGTGGTGAAAGAGTACAGCAGGGTTCGCCACAATCCCCTGCCGGTGCCTCGTGGGGCTTTAGGAGTTTTTCGCTCAATAAACACTCACAACGCTCAGTCTGGGAATCGAAACCACGATGCTATAACCGCGAGTCTGCTGCCCTAACCACTGGGCCATTGCGCCACCACGATGAGTTATATAAATATGGACAACAAATATATGGAAGCGTCCAGGTATTTATTGTAGTAAATAAACCATTTACAAATGTCCGTAAACAAGGACTGTGGGTTAAAATGGGTCAAGGCCCTTATATATGTGTGTGCGTGTGGAATATAAGACGAAGTTCTTTTATGTCACATGATACTAACACATGGACGTAGCAAAGAACGTACAATCAAATCCTATTAAAAACATATACTATTCAAAACATATACTAATTTGAGCCATGAACTCCCTATAAAAACAAGGCAAGTTTTAAACACTAGTCGTAAGCAAGGCAACTACGACAGCAGCCTCTGATAAGGTTGGGGTGCTGTATGTTATGCGTTGTGTGTTATGGTTGCTATTTCTAGCAGAACGAGTGAACAGGTAGATTTCAAATGAAGTCTTAATCGTAATAACTTGATATATTTATGTGTTACTAAAGTTGTTTGACTGTAGGGCAAGTTAATGTAACCTGCACATTAAGTGGAGCTGCGATATAAAATCTTAGCAGTTCTAATTTGTTTGTTTGAAGATACTTCAGATATTGGAAAATATTCTAAAGTGTCAATAGAATTCTAAAGAAGAACAAAAGAATTTAGACTGTTGCAACTATTCAAGACACTTTTACGAAATGAAATGAAATTAATTAAATAACTTCTATTTATTGAATTATATTAATTTGACGAGCTACTAGTGTGCATATATATATATATATATATATATATATATATATATATATACCTACAGCCACAGCACACATACACATATGCATGTAAAATAACGGATT
>NC_142951.1:3963092-3968092 GCF_046866305.1 Octopus bimaculoides
TTTCTTGGGATATTCATCTCGTCTGATAGCCCTCCTCTGAGATCGAGTAATGTTAATACGAATTTTAGCTTTCATAATTTGGGGGCAATCGAATTATGTTCCACTATAGTACTAGAGTTAAACATTCATCGTTCTATTCTTTATATCAATCCTTTTCTTCTGCTCTCTCCATCTCTAATTCTCGGAATGTAACTATAATTCAAATTGCCCAATCTTGTCACATATTACGCTTAGACGTTAATTTCCCCAATTAAAACACAGTTGGTCGAATAACTGACTGCTATTTGGCGTGAATATCCAATGGAGAAGAACATTTTTCGAATCAGTCCTTTACAACACGTTCTTCTCCTTGAAACGAAGACGTTCACACGAAATCATTGAAATTTATTTCCATAATAGATAAGAACATACAAATAGATTCTTACTGGAATATCTATTGTCAAGACATTAAAAATCGTTGGTTATAATTTTGCGTTGTTGTTTTGGTACAGCTATTTAGTGACCTATGTCTCACAAGCACAGTTTTGTGACTGCGTTTTACAATGTATTTTACAAAGGAAAAGCTGGCATAAGGAAGAATAAGTACGACAGTTGCAGTTCCGTCAACACAAAATTACGCGTAACTTGACAAAGAAAATAAACCAACTAAACGTAATTAGCTAACTGTTATACCGAGCAAATGTTTTGCTCAATAGTATTCAGTATGTAAGGCGGTGAGCTGGCAGAAACGTTAGCACACTGGGCGAAATGCTTAGCGGTATTTCGTCTGCCG
Organism: Octopus bimaculoides; assembly: GCF_046866305.1. Lineage (NCBI taxonomy): Eukaryota > Metazoa > Mollusca > Cephalopoda > Octopoda > Octopodidae > Octopus > Octopus bimaculoides. The sequence continues at coordinate 3,963,865 of NC_142951.1, forward strand.
TTACGTTCTGAGTTCAAATTCCACTGAGGCCGACTTTGCCTTTCATCTTTTCGGAGTCGATAAATTAAGTATCCTTTGCATACTGGGGTCGATGTAATCGACTGGATCCCTCCCGAAAAATTTCGGGCCTTGTGCCTAGAGTAGAAAAGAATAGTATTCAGTATGTGATTTGATTTTTTTCATCACACATCAAAAGGGCTAAACTAATGTTGAAAGTCATTCCATTCCACACTGCTTCGAATCATTCTGTCTTTCTGCCCAACATACAACTGCCCCTTAATAGCTGCCTATTCTGTCATTAAAAATATTTGATATACTTTTAGTTTTAGAGGTCTCTTGCGCGTAGTTAATTCTAAATAAACATTGATGTGTAAGCACGGTCTAACCGGCTGAATGCAGTAGACATAATATAGAGGAGGACTTAAATATTTCACTTCACATCAACATTTATCTGGGAAATTTCAACCCGAATATAGCATCGGTTTGTGTTATTATAATTAGGGTCTTCCAAAATGGCACAAGTAACTTGATAATCATATAATTTTTATATTGACGCATAGCATTGACAGGTTGTTATAAAAACAATATAACGCTTTGCACGCCTTGATGAATTTCCTGTCAGATGTTCTCTTCATGTTGCAAGCATTACATTCTAATCTGTAGATAAATATGCTTATTTCTTGAGAATTCTAGGCGGTACATACTACTCATCTAAGTCATCCTAGCTGTGGCCATCACTTCCGTTCTAAGACTAAACATACCGAGAGTTTACATTATTCAAGGTGTCCAAATGAAATTAAAATCTTTTTGATGTGAAAAAGATTTAGCCGCTATTTTTAGCGGGTCACGATTAGAAATGTAGCTACTTCCTCCTTTACTGTTTGCGATATGATTAGAAACGAGGGAAAACATGGAAGGAACTCGAGTGTAACAGGAAAACTGCACTTCCATATTAAATATTTGAATTGCGTTGACTTTGCATTTTTGTCAATGATCGTTCGATTAAATTAGTTTGCAGGCTGCACTGGAATCGATTTAATCAATTTTACCGATCCCAGTTACAAAATTGCCGATTTCTACTAATTTAAGACATCATAATGTGCAAACTTGTAAAAATAGTAGAAATAATCTCCTGACTGACTAACATAGCGAAACGAATTCCAATAACAATCGACTGTATAATTTCTTCTTCAAATGTTTTGACCTTTCGCTAATGTGAGAAAATCTATAATAAAAGGCGGAAAGGTGAGCAACGTATGACAAGAGTCAGTATTATTAATATCATTCAGAGGTCGGGCTGGTGATATACGTACCAGTCAAGCATTGGTTTCAATTTAATAGATTTCACCCTTGCTCAAAATTAATTGCCTTTGGAGAATTTTAAAAACTACTCTTATATTTCCGAATAGTTAATTGGTATAATCGTTGGAGCGTTAATCAATATGCCTGGCGGCATTTATTAGAACCTGTACATTCGGAGTACAAATTCCATCGGGTTCCACATTGCCTATTATTCTTCCGCGGGTCGATGGGGGATGATTGAATAAATCCTCTTACGTAAGCCTTATGGCTTTCTACGTCTATATATTGGCGGTGTCGTTACATTGAAGGACACATGTCTTCTGGTAGTGAATTAATTACTGCATTAAGACTGGATTTCGATCCCGCCAAGGGCACTTGTATCTGTCATGGTATGGGTAGAGGTTGATAAGGTAAATTACCAGTGAAATGTCTTGAGATGCAGTCATATATCTCCTCACCACTTCATATGAAGTTGCATGGATATGTTAGAAATAAGCATATCAGCGAAATGGAACCTGTACAGTGCTGTGCAAACACTATTCTCATTATTGGTTACGTGCTTTTAAATTATGATTGCAAATATCGATGTAGGTAATAATTTTGCTTTTACAACGTGGTCGGCAGAAACGTCATGGAATTTTGAGGTGGCTTTAATCGACTGCACCTGAGCAATATTTTCGGTTGGTGTCATTTTATAAAATTCTCATGGAAGGTGACTAAAGGCAGAGAATTTAAAGGATCGGGACGGGAGTTAACTATCCACATTGACGGATTGAAGGCATTATCAACTTTGCATTTATTTCCATCTAACGTAAAATAGTGAGCATTTTCGATGCGATGCACTTTTTTTCCAAACCTGTACAGTTTTGTACCTAAGTAAATGAAAATTATAATTTACCTTCCATCATTCCTGTGTGAAAACCGAAACTAAGCGGTCACCTCCTGCAGTTGGTATAATTGATTATACTCTAAATGAATATGTATTGATTGAATTTAACTTACATCTCTGCGGGTTCGTAAAATTAAAGAACCAAACATTTCGTTGTGTCTATGTAATTGACCACGTATTTCCTTTCACGTAGGTCACTGCAAGCTTTAATTAGGAACCGACGTCATCATGATGATGGGCGATTACATACAAGACTATATCATGAACCAAGGCGATGCAAGATACACTTTGATTTCCTTCGAACGGGGTTCGGACAGTATTCTAGAGTCATAAACTGAAGTACTTCAGTTTACTATCACGATACCTCTCTAATTATCCAGACATTTTCGAATCATAGAAAATCGTTATTCATCATTGTAATACAAAGTTAACATACGCACTCTGATGAAAAACGATTTAAATTGTTTCAAATCCTTGATATTTTCAACCCTCGTACAAAATTTGTTGAATCCATAGGAGGATTGATACATATTGCTGTGATGGATATGGTATTTTAAGATACCGACTTAAAAGTTCAACTCCAATTCACTGCATACATCTTGTTTTATATCTGTCTACGGTACAAATTCATTTCTGATGTAAGAAACTAACACGAATAAAAGCGAGACACATTTGTAAGTTTGTATATAATTGGCATGAAGTTTTAAAATATCGTAATTTTCTTTCTCTCCTGTACACTCTTGACACTTGAATTATTCATTGGTATTTAGTTAAAGGTTTTATATTATATTTTCTCACATCTAGATTAAATCTATTCATGTCCTCACATAACTTGAGAAGCATTTCATGCGATGTTCACATGCCTTTCATGCCTTGTCAAAAAAAGCTTAGCCTGATGGATATAATGTGCTGTTGAATAGCAATTTAAACCATGTAATTAAAACTTCGATTAGTAAAAGAATCCACAATGGGTATCAGCAAGAGGATTGATTACGCAAATGTCTAATTAATTTTCAACATAATTAAAACCGCGGAGATTTGCAAATGTTAAACTCTTATACAGAGAGCTGACATTCACATCTGTTGAGGCCACTTGTAATTGGACAGAATTTAGCTCGTGGAGATCACTAACAGGATTCATGGCAATTGTCCGGGATTATTAACAACAATTGATCGTGCAAATATTCGCAGTTATTAAAGTCAGTTGTGTATTAACTTTTGTAACAACAACTATACGATATAGAATCCATCAACTGTCAAGGAAACTTCTAATTAAAATCATGCTCATCTTCATTGAGGAAGGCAGGACATTGCGAAAGATGCTGGAGAATCAGAAAGAATAAGGGCTTTTTTTTTTTCCTCGTCACGAGATCAAATCACACGGAGATCGGTAACGGTTCTCATGCTTCCGTACGTGGTAAATAATAAAGTTATGCAGGAAATAAAGGAAAGCTTTTCTTTCCCTCTTTTTCTCTCTCTGTCTTCTACATTTTTTGAGAGAAAGCTTGCGAGCAATGCCTTTTTTTTTAATCTTTCTCGCGAAAAGGTTAAAAGGTGAGAATATTGCGTTGAAGGGAAAAAGACTAAAAAGAAGGGAAACATAATTACTTGACATGCAATAAGTCGAACAATAATAATCTTCATCGACCTTCCTTGAAGTTGCTGTAGTTGCTGTCTAGCTGTAGGTCAAACTTAAGGGAACGGTCATATATTAAGGCTCTCCACTGATGACCAACTCAACTCTTCATTTTATATCAAAGATGTGTCATAGCTTTCGTGAGTACGATTCTGAAAGAGATTATTCGTTTCTTCTTTCATTTGTGTCAGTCATTTGACTGCGGTCATGCTGGAGCACCACCCCAGGACATTTTTGTAAGCCTATAGTACTTATTATATCGGTCTTTTTGCCGAACCGATAAGTTAGAGGGACGCAAACACACCGACGCTGGTTGTGAAGCGATGGTGGAGGGACAAGAACAGACACACAAACACACATACACAAACACATGCATATATGTATAGTTGGAATTTACAAAA